>NC_060190.1:3599519-3612547 GCF_021184085.1 Oncorhynchus gorbuscha
TGGCGCTCAACGATCTTTCCTTCGCTAAATATCACTCACACGACAACCAGTCCAAATTCACTCCATTAATTTTGTTGTTTAAAAAGACAAACTCCTCATCTACTTTTGTGGCTTTGTACTGTTTGGTTTTGAAGTAGGCTGTCTTCATTGGGCTAGGCTTGTCTCAAGCGACCCGCCTCGACACCATCCGGTGAAATGGCAGAGCGCCAAATTCAAACGACAGAAATTGTAATATTAAACCTTCATGAAAATACAAGTGTCATACATCATTTAAAAGATAAACTTCTGGTTAATCCAGCCGTATTGTCAGATCTCAAAAAGGCTTTACGGCGAAAGCACACCATGTGATTATCTGAGGACAGCGCCCCTCATACAAAAGCATTAAAACATTTTCCAACCAAGCAGATGCATCGCGAAAGTCAGAAATAGAGATAAAATAATCTTCATCTGGTTGCATTCACACGGGTCCCTGTTACGTAACAAATGGTCCTTTTGTTCAATACAGTCCTTCTTTATTTCCCCCAAAAAGTATGTTTATTTGACGTGTTTCATTCAATAGTCCACCGGTTTCCCTTCGTTCAAAATGCATACAAAATGAATCCAAAATGTTACCAATAAACTTGGTCCAAACATGTCAAACAACGTTCCTAATCAATCCTCAGGTACCTTAATATGTAAATAAACGATCAAATTTAAGACAGAAAATAGTATATTCAATACCGGAGATAATTAACCAAGTGCGTGCCCTCACCGGAGCGCGTCACAATCATTTTTCAACCAAGCAGATGCATCACGAAAGTCAGAAATAGCAATAAAATAAATCGCTTACCTTTGAAGATCTTCATCTTTTTGCAATCTCACATGTCCCAGCTACACAATGAATGGTGGTTTTGTTTGAAAAAGTCCTTCTTTATATCCCAAAAATGTCAGTTTATTTGGCGCGTTTGATTCAGAAATACACCTCTTCCAACTCGCCCAACATGCCTACAAAGGAATGTAAAAAGTAACCTGTAAACTTGGTCCAAACATTTCAAACAACGTTTCTAATCCAACCTCAGGTACCCTAATATGTAAATAATCAATCAAACTTAAGATGGAATAAACTGTTTCCAACACCGGAGAAAAACAACGAGGAGCTTGCTCTCATTCACGCGCACCAAAATACTAGAGTCCTTCTGAGTGACACTTAGAAAGAGTACCAATACTTCTTCATAAATTTTTTTAAAACATCTAACAATTTCTAAAGACTGTTGACATCTAGTGGAAGCTATAGGAACTGCAATCTGGGTCCTAATAATTTGGCTTTCCTATAGAAAAGCATTGGAGAAGCATTGGAGAGTCGAATGACCTCAACAACAAAAAAATCCTGGATGGATTATCCTCGGGTTTTCCTGCCAAATCAGTTCTGTTATACTCACAGACATTATTTGAACAGTTTTAGAAAATTTAGAGTGTTTTCTATCCAATACTACATATGCATATGTAACGGATGTGAAACGGCTAGCTAGTCAGCGGTGGTGTGCGCTAAATAGCGTTTCAATCGGTGACGTCACTTGCTCTGAGACCTTGAAGTAGTTGTTCCCCTTGGCGCTGCGTTTGTGGAACGATGGGTAATGATGCTTCGTGGGTGACTGTTCTTGATGTGTGCAGAGGGTCCCTGGTTCACGCCCGGGTATGGGCGCGGGGGCGGTCTAAAGTTATACTGTTACACATATCCTAGCTTCTGAGCCTGAGTAACAGGCAGTTTACTTTGGGCACCTCAGTCATCCGAACTTCAGAATACTGCCCTCTATCCCTAAAAGCTAAGAAGCTTCAACATTTCAACAACCTGTCATATGCTATTGAACCAGGAACTAGCTGATGATATGCTGCTGCTGTGTTAAAAACAAAAGTATTTTTCTCTCATTCGTTGATGATCAGATACTTCAGTCGGTTCTGTTGTCTTCACATTTATCAGTTGATAGACAATTTTACACTGTTACACACTTAGATTCCTGTTTTTTTAACAATAGCCTAAATATACATCTCCTGTAAACATCTCCTGTAAACATATCCTGTAGACATCTCCTGTAAACATCTCCTGTAGACATCTCCTGTAAACATCTCCTGTAAACATCTCCTGTAAACATATCCTGTAGACATCTCCTGTAAACATCTCCTGTAAACATATCCTGTAGACATCTCCTGTAAACATCTCCTGTAAACATATCCTGTAGACATCTCCTGTAAACATCTCCTGTAGACATCTCCTGTAAACATCTCCTGTAAACATCTCCTGTAAACATCTCCTGTAGACATCTCCTGTAGACATCTCCTGTAAAAATCTCCTGTAAACATCTCCTGTAGACATCTCCTGTAAACATCTCCAGTAAACATCTCCTGTAGACATCTCCTGTAGACATCTCCTGTAAACATCTCCTGTAAACATCTCCTGTAGACATCTCCTGTAAACATCTCCTGTAAACATCTCCTGTAGACATCTCCTGTAAACATCTCCTGTAGACATCTCATGTAGACATCTCCTGTAGACATCTCCTGTAGACATCTCCTGTAGACATCTCCTGTAGACATCTCCTGTAAACATCTCCTGTGCTGCTGCATGGGTTCATTGGTTGTCTTACTGTCTGTTACACAGGCTGTGACCTATTTCTTGGTTGACTCATATCAACATCTGTGCATGTGGGGTAGGCTAAAGAAATACAACAGAATAGGCCTCATTAAAAGAGCAGTGATGATGGAAATGCTAAATGCTAAAGTGCTGGGCAGAGAATATGACTAGAGCTGGTGGCTGAGAGGCCGACATTTTTCAATCTGCTCCTCGCTCCAGTCAAATTACTCACGCTCCGCTCCTCGCTCCACTACAGCTCCACTCTACTCACATCCTCTGCTACACACACACTCTCTCTCTCTCACACACACACACACACACACACACACACACACACACACACACACACACACACACACACACACACACACACACACACACACACACACACACACACACACACACACACACACGGTAGTTGATCCTCCTTTATTGTGTTCTACTGTATTCTATTTAGTTACTGTTGTACTGTCATCTATTCCACTGTATTCTATTTAGTTACTGTAGTACTGTCATCTATTCCACTGTATTCCATTTAGTTACTGTAGTACTGTCATCTATTCCACTGTATTCCATTTAGTTACTGTTGTACTGTCATCTATTCTACTGTATTCTATTTAGTTTCTATACTGTCATGTATTCTGTCATTTAGTTATTCTGTCTGTATTCTATTTAGTTACTGTAGTACTGTCATCTATTCTACTGTATTCTATTTAGTTTCTGTAGTACTGTCATGTATTCTACTGTATTCTATTTAGTTACTGTTGTACTGTCATCTATTCCACTGTATTCTATTTAGTTACTGTAGTACTGTCATCTATTCTACTGTATTCTATTTAGTTTCTATAGTACTGTCATGTATTCTACTGTATTCTATTTAGTTACTGTAGTACTGTCATCTATTCTACTGTATTCTATTTAGTTTCTATAGTACTGTCATGTATTCTACTGTATTCTATTTAGTTACTGTAGTACTGTCATCTATTCTGCTGTATTCTATTTAGTTTCTATAGTACTGTCATGTATTCTACTGTATTCTATTTAGTTACTGTAGTACTGTCATCTATTCTACTGTATTCTATTTAGTTACTGTAGTACTGTCATCTATTCTACTGTATTCTATTTAGTTACTGTTGTACTGTCATCTATTCTACTGTATTCTATTTAGTTACTGTAGTATCTGTCATCTATTCTACTGTATTCTGTTTAGTTACTGTAGTACTGTCATCTATTCTACTGTTATCTTCTCTGCTTAGTTGCTTACTTCATCTATTCTACTGTATTCTATTTAGTTACTGTTGTACTGTCATCTATTCTACTGTATTCTTTAGTTACTCTGTCATCTATTCCACTGTATTCCATTTAGTTACTGTTGTACTGTCATCTATTCTACTGTATTCTATTTAGTTACTGTTGTACTGTCCTATTCCTTATTCTATCTGTAGTACTGTCATCTATTCTACTGTATTCCTGTCTGTCATGTATTCTACTGTATTCTTTTAGTTACCTGTCATCTATTCTACTGTATTCTGTTTAGTTACTGTAGTACTGTCATCTATTCTACTGTTATCTTCTCTGCTCTTATTCATCTCTCTCTGTCCCTCTCTGTCTCTCTCTCTTCCTTCCTTCCTTCCTTCCTTCCTTCCTTCTTCCTTCCTTCCTTCCTTCCTTCCTTCCTTCCTTCCTTCCTTCCTTCCTTCCTTCCTCTCTCTCTCTCTCTCTCTCTCTCTCTCTCTCTCTCTCTCTCTCTCTCTCTCTCTCTCTCTCTCTCTCTCTCTCTCTCTTCCTCTCTCTCTCTCTCTCTCTCTTCCTTCCTCTCTCTCTCCTCTCTCTCTCTCTCTCTCTCTCTCTCTCTCTCTCTCTCTCTCTTCCTCTCTCTCTCTCTCTCTCTCTCTTCCTTCCTCTCTCTCTCTCTCTTCTTCTCTTTTCCTCTCCTCTCTCTCTCTCTCATGTAGTGAGCCTCATGCTCGGTTCTACGCGGCTCAGATCGTTCTGACCTTTGAGTACCTGCACGCCCTGGACCTCATCTACCGAGACCTGAAACCGGAGAACCTTCTCATAGACCAGCAGGGCTACATACAGGTGACATAGCATGACATAGAGCTATATACAGGTGACATAGGATGACGTAAAGCAACATACAGGTCATTTAACCTGATGTAGGGTTAGAAACAGTTGATATAAACCGACATAAGGTTATGTACGGACTACACACATTAGGTTGTAATATTTGTATTGAGGATGTTATAGACGGGACAAAACCCAGGCGGGAATCTAAGGAAGCAATTTCCTCTCCAAGGATTGTTGACAACATGTAAACTATATTTCCTCTCCAAGTCTTTAATCTAAGGATTGTTGACAACATGTAAACTATATTTCCTCTCCAAGTCTTTAATCTAAGGATTGTTGACAACATGTAAACTATATTTCCTCTCAAGTCTTTAATCTAACAACATGTAAACTATATTTCCTCTCCAAGTCTTTAATCTAAGGATTGTTGACAACATGTAAACTATATTTCCTCTCCAAGTCTTTATTGAAAAAAGACAAATGTGCACAATAAGCACTTGTTGTTTCTCAAATACACTGCATTCAGAAGGTATTCAGACCCTTTAACTTTTCCAACATTTTGTTACGTTACAGCCCTATTCTAAAATGAATTAAATTGTTTTTTCCTTCATTAATCTCCACACAATACCCCATAATGACAAAGCAAAATGGAGTTACGTTACAGCCCTATTCTAAAATGAATTAAATAGTTATTTCCTTCATTAATCTCCACACAATACCCCATAATGACAAAGCAAAATGGAGTTACGTTACAGCCCTATTCTAAAATGAATTAAATAGTTTTTTCCTTCATTAATCTCCACACAATACCCCATAATGACAAAGCAAAATGGAGTTATGTTACAGCCCTATTCTAAAATAAATTAAAATGCCATACAAAGCTTGTGTAGTCAAAAATTAATTTATGATCGTATGCTAATCCATTTGTTTGTATGCTGTTCTTTGTATGGCATTTTAATATTTGATAATTAACCAATGATATTAGGCCACTCTTGGCCATGATTACAGACACCTGTGTCTTTTGACTATAGAAACAAATCATCCCGCAGTGTTTGTGATTATATCCTGATGAAGACAGCTTGGCTGTCGAAACGTTGGTAATTAAATTATTGCATCTGAGCTCCTAGAGTGTGCGGCTCTCTTTTATTTTCAAGTTTTCTATTCCGCTCGCCAGCACCTCGCCTAATTAGGTGTGCGTTTGTTTTTCTTCTAGAGCATTCTAGCTAACAACTGCTGCATCCAAAACAGTTGTTTAGCCGAGATCACGACCAATAGGATCTGTGACTGTTCAAGCAAGAATCAAAACATCATTGTAAGCATATAGGTATATGAGAACACCCAAAAAATGAATTTGTTTAGAAGTAATATAAACTTAAATCAAAGCTATGGGCGCAGATGGCAATGGCGCAGACAATGAGCGCAGATGGCGAAGGCTTTCTCACTGACGCCAAGAGTTTTGCGCATCTTTGCGTGACGTCAGTGTGTCGTACTGGAAAGGGTTCTAATTACATGCGCTTACTGTATATGTCTGTGTACCAGGCGCTACAACAGTGGTTTATAGTGCAGTCTCTGCTTCCGCCTAGTGGGGAACAGTGGTACTGCAGATTCCTCTGTAGCTACTATTTAACTACTGCGTAACTACTGTGTCTTTATAACTAAATATTTCTCTCCTCCTCTCTCTAGTCAAAGGGCTTTATTGGCATGGGAAACATATGGTAACATTGCCAAAGCAAGTAAAATAGATAATAAACAAAAGTTAAATAAGCAATCAAAAATGAACAGAAAACATTACACTCACAGAAGTTTCAAAGGAATAGAGACATTTCAAATGTCATTATGACTATGTACAGTGTTATAACAATGTGCAAATAAATATGGGTTGTATTTTCAATGGTCACTCTCTCTCTCAGGTGACAGATTTTGGTTTTGCTAAGCGTGTGAAAGGTCGAACCTGGACACTGTGTGGAACCCCAGAGTACCTGGCCCCAGAGATCATCCTCAGCAAGGTGAGCCACAATGGAGGCTCAGTGGCGAAGCACTGAATGGGATTCTGTGCAACTACTTTACTGGTATCAAAATGGAGGAGGCAGCTGTCCCTGAGGCATTACTTTACTACAGACCTCAGTTACTTTCTCTCTCTACCTCCAAACCTCAATGTAACACTCAACATGTTAAATCTCCTCTCTCCCTCTTTACCTCCCTACCTCCCTCCCTCCCTCTCCCTCCTTTCCCTCCTTCCCCCCTCCATCCATTCTCCCACTCCCCTCATTCCCCCCCCCCCTCCCTCCCCCTCCCCTCCCCTCCTCCCTCTCTCTCCCTCTCCCCTCCTCCATCCATTCTCCCACTCCCCTCATTCCCCTCCCTCCTCCCTCTCTCTCCCTCTCCAGGGGTATAACAAGGCGGTAGACTGGTGGGCGTTGGGTGTGTTGATCTATGAGATGGCAGCCGGTTATCCTCCCTTCTTCGCTGACCAGCCCATACAAATTTATGAAAAGATCGTCTCTGGGAAGGTGAGCTGGGCCAGTGTAACGGACATAAGTACGTGAGATCACTCCATAGCTAGCTTCAAATGTTGCCAATGGAGCTATCGAATAGGATGCTTTTCTATAGCACAACTGGTTGGCGCGTTGTTAAGGAGAGTGGTCACGTACAACGGAGTTGTAGTCAGAGAGGGAAAAGCTAAACTAGCATACTGACTAGGTTTCACTAGGTTGTGTTGCAAGTGGCACCTTTCCCTGTATGAATACTTTTGGCCAGGGCCACATCACCCGTTTCCCTTTTACGAATACTTTTGACCAGGGCCACATCACCCGTTTCCCTTTACGAATACTTTTGACCAGGGCCACATCACCAGTTTCCCTTTACGAATACTTTTGACCAGGGCCACATCACCCGTTTCCCTTTACGAATACTCTTGACCAGGGCCACATCACCCGTTTCCCTGTGTGAATACTTTTGACCAGGGCCATATCACCCGTTTCCCTTTATGAACTACTTTTGGCCAGGGCCACATCACCCGTTTCCCTGTGGGAACTACTTTTGACCAGGGCCACATCACCAGTTTCCCTTTACGAATACTCTTGACCAGGGCCACATCACCCGTTTCCCTGTGTGAATACTTTTGGCCAGGGCCATATCACCCGTTTCCCTGTGTGAATACTTTTGACCAGGGCCATATCACCCGTCTCCATTTACAAACTACTTTTGGCCAAGGCCACATCAACCGTTTCCCTTTATGAACTACTTTTGACCAGGGCCCATTGGCGTGACATTGCTGAGCTGAGATCATTGCTAGCTAACTTTAATAACTTTGTGTGTAATACTGTGCGCTATTGAAACATACATGCAACTATAATATATTGACTATAATCAGGGCATTATTTCAGAAACACAACTCGAGTTGCATTCCAGACGTCCCAGTCAGGAACAAAGTGTGTTGCGTGGAGTGATGACACAGCTGTCAGAGGTCACACAGGCAGAGGATCTGTTCACCCCTCTTCTATAGAGACGCTGAGTGTCTCCTAAAAGTGGCCCGTTTGCATCCCTGGGTAGTCTCTCTTTGGACTCAGTGCTTCAGTGTTCTGACACTCCTACGATGGATCCCTATGGGGCCCTGTTCAAATGTAGTGCACTATTTAGGGCATAGGATACCATTTGGAACTTCTACCTACTCTACACTATATATATATAATTTATATATATATATATACATATATATATATATATATATATATATATATATATATATATATATATATATATATATATATATATATATATATATATATAATATATATATTTGAAGTCATTTTTCAACCACTCCACAAATGTATTTTTAACAAACTATAGTTTTGGCAAGTCGGTTAGGAGATCTACTTCATGCATGACACAAGTAATTTTTCCAACAATGGCTTACAGACAGATGATTTCACTTATAATTCACTGTATCACAATTCCAGTGGGTCAGAAGTGTACATACACTAAGTTGACTGTGCCTTTAAACAGCTTGGAAAATTCCAGGAAAATGATGCCATGACTTTAGAAGCTTCTGATAGGCTAATTGACATCATTTGAGTCAATTGGAGGTGTACATGTGGATGTATTTCAAGGCCTACCTTCAAACTCAGTGCCTCTTTGCTTGACATCATGGGAAAATCAGAAGAAATCAGCCAAGATCTCAGAAAACAATATGTAGACCTGCACAAGTCTGGTTCATCCTTGGGAGCAATTTCCAAACACCTGAAGGTACCACATTCACCTGTACAAACATTAGTATGCAAGTATAAACACCATGGGACCACGCAGCCATCATACCGCTCAGGAAGGAGGCGCGTTCTGTCTCCTAGAGATGAACCTACTTTGGTGTGAAAAGTGCAAATCAATCCCAGAACAACATCAAAGGACCTTGTGAAGATGCTGGAGGAAACAGGTACAAAAGTATCTATATCCACAGTAAAACGAGTCCTACATCGACATAACCTGAAAGGCCGCTCAGCAAGGAAGAAGCCACTGCTCCAAAACTGCCATAAAAAAGCCAGACTACGGTTTGCAACTGCACATGGGGACAAAGATCATACTTTTGGAGAAATGTCCTCTGGTATGATGACACAAATATAGAACTGTTTGGCCATAATGACCATCGTTATGTTTGGAGGAAAAAGGGGGATGCTTGCAAGCAAGAACACCATCCCAACCGTGAAGCACGGGGGTGGCAGCATCATGTTGTGGGGGTGCTTTTCTGCAGGAGGGACTGGTGCACTTCACAAAATAGATGGCATCATGAGGTAGGAAAATGATATGGGTATATTGAAGCAACATCTCAAGACTTATTTCAGGAAGTTAAAGCTTGGTCGCAAATGGACAATGACCCCAAGCATACTTCCAAAGTTGTGGCAAAATGGCCGAAGAACAACAAAGTCAAGGTATTGGAGTGACCATCACAAAGCCCTGACCTCAATCCTATAGAAAATGTGTGGGCAGAACTGCAAAAGCGTGCGAGAGCAAGGAGACCTACAAACCTGACTCAGTTACACCAGCTCTGTCGGGAAGAATGGGCCAAAATTCACCCAACTTATTGTGGGAAGCTTGTGGAAGGCTACCTGAAACATTTGACCCAATGTCACGCCTTGGTCTTAGTATTTTGTGTTTTCTTTATATATTTGGTCAGGCCAGGGTGTGACATGGGTTTATGTTGTTGTATTTCGTATTGGGGTTTTTTGTATTATTGGGATTGCGGCTGAGTAGGGGTGTTGTATGGACTTGGCTGCCTGAGGCGGTTCTCAATCAGAGTCAGGTGATTCTCGTTGTCTCTGATTGGGAACCGTATTTAGGTAGCCTGGTTTCGCTTTGTATTTCGTGGGTGATTGTTCCTGTCTCTGTGTAGTTTCACCAGATAGGCTGTAATTAGGTTTCACGTTCCGTTTGTTATTTTGTATCGTTATTTCATGTGTCGCTTTTTCCAATAAAGTCATGAGTAACAACCACGCTGCATTTCGGACTCTCTTTCGACAAACTGAAGAACGCCGTTACACCCAAGTTAAACAATTTTAAGGCATATATATATATATATTATTATTATTATTATTTATTATATATATATATATTTCTATATGCGCTACCGTTCAAGAGTTTGGGGTCACTTAGAAATATCTTCTTCTTTTTGTCGAAAGAAAAGCACATTTGTTGTCCATTAAAATAACATCAAATTCATCAGAAATACAGTATATAGAAATAATATATATATATATATACACTGCTCAAAAAAATAAAGGGAACACTAAAATCTCACATCCTAGATCTGAATGAATGAAATATTCTTATTAAATACATTTTTCTTTACATAGTTGAATGTGCTGACAACAAAATCACACAAAAATTATCAATGGAAATCAAATTTATCAACCCATGGAGGTTTGGATTGGAGACACACTCAAAATTAAAGTGGAAAAACACACTACAGGCTGATCCAACTTTGATGTAATGTCCTTAAAACAAGTCAAAAATGAGGCTCAGTAGTGTGTGTGGCCTCCACGTGCCTGTATGACCTCCCTACAACGCCTGGGCATGCTCCTGATGAGGTGGCGGATGGTCTCCTGAGGGATCTCC
Organism: Oncorhynchus gorbuscha; assembly: GCF_021184085.1. Taxonomy (NCBI): domain Eukaryota; kingdom Metazoa; phylum Chordata; class Actinopteri; order Salmoniformes; family Salmonidae; genus Oncorhynchus; species Oncorhynchus gorbuscha. The sequence goes on from NC_060190.1 coordinate 3,610,303, forward strand.
TCCCAGACCTGGACTAAAGCATCCGCCAACTCCTGGACAGTCTGTGGTGCAACGTGGCGTTGGTGGATGGAGCGAGACATGATGTCTCAGATGTGCTCAACTGGATTCAGGTCTGGGGAACGGGCGGGCCAGTCCATAGCACCAATGCCTTCCTCTTGCAGGAACTGCTGATACACTCCAGCCACATGAGGTCTAGCATTGTCTTGCATTAGGAGGAACCCAGGGCCAACCGCACCAGCATATGGTCTCACAAGGGTCTGAGGATCTCATCTCGGTACCTAATGGCAGTCAGGCTACCTCTGGGGAGCACATGGAGGGGCTGTGCTGTCTCCCAAAGAAATGCCAGCCCACACCATGACTGACCCACCGCCAAAACGGTCATGCTGGAGGATGTTGCAGGCAGCAGAACGTTCTCCACGGCGTCTCCAGACTCTGTCACGTCTGTCACATGTGCTCAGTGTGAACCTGCTTTCATCTGTGAAGAGTTCTCTGACAAATGCCCAACGTCCTGCACGGTGTTGGGCTGTAAGCACAACCCCCACCTGTGGACGTCGGGCCCTCATACCACCCACATGGAGTCTGTTTCTGACCATTTGAGCAGACACATGCACATTTGTGCCTGCTGGAGGTCATTTTGCAGGGCTCTGGCAGTGCTCCTCCTGCTCCTCCTTGCACAAAGGCGGAGGTAGCGGTCCTGCTGCTGGGTTGTTGCCCTCCTACGGCCTCCTCCACATCTCCTGATGTACTGGCCTGTCTCCTGGTAGCGTCTCCATGCTCTGGACACTACGCTGACAGACACAGCAAACCTTCTTGCCACAGCTCGCATTAATGTGCCATCCTGGATGAGCTGCACTACCTGAGCCACTTGTGTGGGTTGTAGACTCAGTCTCATGCTACCACTAGAGTGAAAGCACCGCCAGCATTCAAAAGTGACCAAAACATCAGCCAGGAAGCATAGGAACTTAGAAGTGGTCTGTGGTCCCCACCTGCAGAACCACTCCTTTATTGGGGGTGTCTTGCTAATAGCCTATAATTTCTATCCCATTTGCTCAACAGCATGTGCAATTTATTGTCAATCAGTGTTGCTTCCTAAGTGGACAGTTTGTTTTCACAGAAGTGTGATTGACTTGGAGTTACATTGTGTTGTTTAAGTGTTCCCTTTATTTTTTTGAGCCCAAATGAATGGACAAAAAAAAGTGCTTTTGTTTCAAAAACAAGAACATGTCTAAGTGACCCCAAACTTTTGAACGGTAGTGTGTGTATGTGTATATATGTATATTTGCCCTGTCTATTAATTTTAGATCAGCACTGAGATGAGAACCTGGTTTGCCTCTTCTTCATAACATCTCTCCACCCTCCCTCCCCTCTCCCTTCCCTGTCCACCCCTCTCCATCCTCCACCTCTTCTCCCTACTCACCTTCCTCCACCTCCTCTCCTCTGCCCTCCTCTCCTCCCCCACACTACCACTCCCCCTTCCCCTCCTCCTCTTCCCTCCTCTCCTCCCCTATCTCCCTCTCTACTCTCCCACACCACCACTCCTCCTCCCCCTCTCCTCTCCTCACACATCTCCTTCTCTACTCTCCCACACCACCACTCCTCCTCCCCCTCTCCTATCCTCCCCATCTCCTTCTCTACTCTCCCACACCACCACTCCTCCTCCCCCTCTCCTCTCCTCCCCCATCTCTATCTCTACTCTCCCACACCACCACTCCTCCTCCTCCTCTCCTCTCCTCCCCCATCTCCTTCTCTACTCTCCCACACCACCACTCCTCCTCCCCCATCTCCTTCTCTACTCTCCCACACCACCACTCCTCCTCCCCCATCTCCTTCTCTACTCTCCCACACCACCACTCCTCCTCCCCCTCTCCTCTCCTCCCCCTCTCCTCTCCTCTCCTCCCCCTCTCCTCTCTTCCCTCCTCTCCTCCCCTATCTCCTTCTCTACTCTCCCACACCACCACTCCCCCTCCCCCTCTCCTCTCCTCCCCCTCTCCTCTCTTCCCTCCTCTCCTCCTCCATCTCCTTCTCTACTCTCCCACACCACCACTCCCTCTCCCCCTCTCCTCTCCTCCCCCAGGTGCGTTTCCCCTCCCACTTCAGCTCTGACCTGAAGGATCTGTTGAGGAATCTACTACAGGTGGACCTGACCAAGCGCTATGGCAACCTGAAGAACGGCGTCAACGACATCAAGGGACACAAGTGGTTCGCCACCACTGATTGGATCGCCGTCTACCAGAGAAAGGTGAGG
>NC_060190.1:3613047-3645547 GCF_021184085.1 Oncorhynchus gorbuscha
AATACTCTGGGAACACGGTTAGAACGATAATACTCTGGAATACTGTGGGAACATGGTTAGAACAATAATACTCTGGAATACTGTGGGAACACGGTTAGAACAATAATACTCTGGAATATTGTGGGAACACGGTTAGAACAATAATACTCTGGAATACTCTGGGAACACGGTTAGAACAATAATACTCTGGAATACTCTGGGAACACGGTTAGAACAATAATATTCTGGAATACTCTGGGAACACGGTTAGAACAATAATATTCTGGAATACTCTGGGAACACGGTTAGAACAATAATACTCTGGAATACTCTGGGAACCCGGTTAGAACAATAATATTCTGGAATACTCTGGGAACACGGTTAGAACAATAATACTCTGGAAACACGGTTAGAACAATAATACTCTGGAATACTCTGGGAACACGGTTAGAACAATAATACTCTGGAATACTCTGGGAACCCGGTTAGAACAATAATACTCTGGAATACTGTGGGAACCCGGTTAGAACAATAATACTCTGGAATACTGTGGGAACACGGTTAGAACAATAATACTCTGGAATACTCTGGGAACACGGTTAGAACAATACTACTCTGGAATACTCTGGGAACACGGTTAGAACAATAATACTCTGGAATACTGTGGGAACACGGTTAGAACAATACTACTCTGGAATACTCTGGGAACACGGTTAGAACAATAATACTCTGGAATATTGTGGGAACACGGTTAGAACAATAATACTCTGGAATACTCTGGGAACACGGTTAGAACAATAATACTCTGGAATACTCTGGGAACACGGTTAGAACAATAATATTCTGGAATACTCTGGGAACACGGTTAGAACAATAATACTCTGGAATACTCTGGGAACCCAGTTAGAGCAATAATACTCTGGAATACTGTGGGAACACGGTTAGAACAATAATACTCTGGAATACTCTGGGAACCCGGTTAGAACAATAATACTCTGGAATACTCTGGGAACCGGTTAGAACAATAATACTCTGGAATACTGTGGGAATCCGGTTAGAATAATAATACTCTGGAATACTCTGGGTACCCGGTTAGAATGGTAATACTCTGGAATACTCTGGGTACATGGTTAGAACAATAATACTCTGGAATACTTTGGGAACGCTGTTACATAACATAATACATAACGTTAAAATATAATAATGTGAAGATGCTTTTTATTCTGTATGCAATAATACTGTAGAATACTCTATAATACTGTATATACAGACACCTGTTTCAATAAAGTGTCTTCTCTTCACCAACTCTCCCTCCCTCATCTCTCTCTGTAGAATGGTCAGATCATGTTCTGTGAGGAGGTTTTCCTGGACCACAGGTCTCCCAGTATGAGACAGTTCCTACAGAGTGCTGTCCATCTGCAGCTCTTCAAACAGGTACCTGTGTGTGTGTGTGTGTGTGTGTGTGTGTGTGTGTGTGTGTGTGTGTGTGTGTGTGTGTGTGTGTGTGTGTGTGTGTGTGTGTGTGTGTGTGTGTGTGTGTGTGTGTGTGTGTGTGTGTGTGTGTGTGTGTGTGTGTGTGTGTGTGTGTGTGTGTGTGCCCTCCTCCTCCTGCAGCTCTTCTAACAGGTGAGTTCATCTCAAGACAGAACGCTGCCCTCTGTTGTTCTGGGGTGCTATAGCAAAACAAACATGAGAACAAAACAAACATGATAGCAAATGTCCTCGTAATGGAGGTCTGTAAAATCTAGTCAACATTCATTTACAATAATCCAGACGCTGTTATCCAGAGCGACTTACAACATTCTGCAATAACATCCAGTGGGACATTCAATAGTAAAAACTAATCACATCCATATCCAGTATTCCTTAAAGAGGTAATAATCCACATTCTGCAATGTCTGAATCAGCAATAGAGAATAATCCACATTCTGCAATAATCCACATTCTGCAATAATCCACATTCTGTAATAATCCACATTCTGTAATAATCCACATTCTGCAATAATCCACATTCTGTAATAATCCACATTCTGCAATAATCCACATTCTGCAATAATCCACATTCTGCAATAATCCACATTCTGCAATAATCCACATTCTGCAATAATCCACATTCTGCAATAATCCACATTCTGTAATAATCCACATTCTGCAATAATCCACATTCTGCAATAATCCACATTCTGTAATAATTCTGGCATAATCATTCTGCAATAATCCACATTCTGCAATAATCCACATTCTGTAATAATCCACATTCTGTAATAATCCACATTCTGCAATAATCCACATTCTGTAATAATCCACATTCTGTAATAATCCACATTCTGCAATAATCCACATTCTGTAATAATCCACATTCTGTAATAATCCACATTCTGCAATAATCCACATTCTGCAATAATCCAATTCTGTAATAATCCACATTCTGTAATAATCCACATTCTGCAATAATCCACATTCTGCAATAATCCACATTCTGTAATAATCCACATTCTGCAATAATACACATTCTGCAATAATACACATTCTGCAATAATCCACATTCTGTAATAATCCACATTCTGTAATAATCCACATTCTGCAATAATCCACATTCTGTAATAATCCACATTCTGCAATAATCCACATTCTGCAATAATCCACATTCTGCAATAATCCACATTCTGTAATAATCCACATTCTGCAATAATCCACATTCTGCAATAATCCACATTCTGTAATAATCCACATTCTCCAATAATCCACATTCTGTAATAATCCATATTCTGTAATGTAGCTCCACTTCTTTAGGTGTTCATTGTCACAACAATCCAACTGTTATGTCTTTGTCAGGATTACAGAACAAACTGTTCTAAGTTTATTATTAGCAACATATTGATATTCAGTAGAATGATCTTCTCAGGGTTGAATAGGAGTCCCTATGATATACGAACAAAGCTGTTCATTGACTGGGTTTTGGTTTTCAGTTTATTGATGGACGTCTGGAGCTGCTGAACAGAGGGATAGAGCCAGACGACCTGTTTGAACAAGAGATGCTACAGTGTGGAACAGCAGAAGCAGGTGCCTGTCTGTCTGTCTGTCTGTCTGTCTGTCTGTCTGTCTGTCTGTCTGTCTGTCTGTCTGTCTGTCTGTCTGTCTGTCTGTCTGTCTGTCTGTCTGTCTGTCTGTCTGTCTGTCTGTCTGCCTGTCTGCCTGTCTGTCTGTCTGTCTGTCTGTCTGTCTGTCTGTCTGTCTGTCTGTCTGTCTGTCTGTCTGTCTGTCTGTCTGTCTGTCTGCCTGCCTGCCTGCCTGCCTGCTGTCTGCCTGTCTGTCTGTCTGTCTGTCTGTCTTGTCTGTCTGTCTGTCTGTCTGTCTGTCTGTCTGTCTGTCTGTCTGTCTGTCTGTCTGTCTGCGTGTGTTTCAGTCCTCACAAACCGATGCTGGCCAAACAATCTAGTTCAAATCAAAATCAAATCAAGTCAAATGTATTTATATAGCCCTTCGTACATCAGCTGATATCTCAAAGTGCTGTACAGAAACCCAGCCTAAAACCCCAAACAGCAAGCAATGTAGGTGTAGAAGCACAGTGGCTAGGAAAAACTCCCTAAAAAGGCCAAAACCCAGGAAGAAACCTAGAGAGGAACCAGGCTATGTGGGGTGGCCAGTCCTCTTCTGGCTGTGCCGGGTGGAGATTATAACAGAACATGGCCAAGATGTTCAAATGTTCATAAATGACCAGCATGGTCAAATAATAATAATCACAGGCAGAACAGTTGAAACTGGAGGTGGACTGGGGACAGCAAGGAGTCATCATGTCAGGTAGTCCTGAGGCATGGTCCTAGGGCTCAGGTCCTCCGAGAGAAAGAAAGAGAAAAGAGAGAATTGGAGAGAGCACACTTAAATTCACACAGGACACCGAATAGGACAGGAGAAGTACTCCAGATATAACAAACTGACCCTAGCCCCCCGACACAAACTACTGCAGCATAAATACTGGAGGCTGAGACAGGAGGGGTCAGGAGACACTGTGGCCCCATCCGATGACACCCCCGGACAGGGCCAAACAGGAAGGATATAACCCCACCCACTTTGCCAAAGCACAGCCCCCACACCACTAGTTTTCATCTATATTTTCCTTAGCTGTCTATTTACCACAACAAACAGATGCTGGCACTAAGACCACACTCAACATGCTGTATAAAGTAAACAAGAACATGCTCATCCAGAAGTGGTGCTCCTAGTGGCCGGGGACTTTAATGCAGGCAAACTTAAATCCGTTTTACCTCATTTTTACCAGCATATCACATGTACAACCAGAGGATAAAAAAAAAAAATTGAACTCTAGACCACCTTTACTTCACACACAGAGACACATACAAAGCTCTCCCTCGCCCTCCATTTGGCAAATCTGACCAGAACTCTCCTCCTCCTGATTCCTGCTAACAAGCGGAAAATAAATCAGGAAGTATCAGTGACTCTCAATATGGAAGTGGTCAGATGACGCGGATGCTAAGCTACAGGACTGTTTCGCTATTACAGACTGGAATATTTCCTGGATTCATCCAATGGAATTGAGGAGTATACCACCTCAGTCACCAGCTATATCAATTAGTGCATCGCCGACATCCCCACAGTGACAGTATGTAAATATCCCAACCAGAAGCCATGGATTACAGGCAACATCAACACCGAGCTAAAGCCTAGAGCTGCCGCTTTCAAGGAGCAGGACACTAATCTGGACGCTCATAAGAAATCCTGCTCTGCCCTCAGACAGGCAAAGCATCAATACAGGACTAAAAGTGAATCCTACTCTACCGGCTCCAATACCGCCCCAAAAGATCCACAGATGACACATTCTCAATCGCACTCCACACTGTCCTTTCACACCTGGACAAAAGGAACACCTATGTGAGAACGCAGTTCATTGACTACAACTCAGCGTTCAACACCATAGAGCCCTCAAAGCTCATCACTAAGCTAAGGACCCTGGGACTAAACATCTCCCTCTGCAACTGGATCCAGGACTTTCTGAAGGGCCGCCCCCAGGGAGGTAAGGGTAGGCAACGACAAACCTGCCATGCTGGTCCTCAACACGGGGGATCCTCAAGTGTGCGTGCTTAGTCCCCTCCTGTACTCCTTGTTCACCCATGACTGCGTGGCCAAACACAACTTCAACACCATCATTAAGTTTGCTGACGACACAACAGTTGTAGGCCTGATCACCGACAACAACGAGACAGCCTATAGGAGGAGGTCAGAGACCTGGCAGTGTGACAAAGGAGCTGATCGTGGACTATAGGAAAGGGAGGGACGAAAAGGCCACCATTAACATCGACGGCGAAGAAATGGAGCGAGTCGAGAGTTTCGAGTTCCTTAGTGTCCACATCACCAATTAATTATCATGGTCCAAACACACCAAGACAGTTGTGAAGAGGGGAAGACAACACCTTTTCCCCCTCAGGAGACTGAAAAGATTTGGCATGGGTCCCCAGATCCTCAAAACGTTTTACAGCTGCACCATTGAGAGCATCCTGACCGGTTGCATCACCGCCTGGTATGGCAACTGCTCGGCATCTGATCGTAAGGCGCTACAGAGGGTAGTGTGTATGACCCAGTACATCACTGGGGCCAAGCTTCCTGACATCCAGGACTTATATACTAGGCGGTGTCAAAGGAAGGCTATGCAGTCATTTTACAAAGTACCTCGAATGACCTGCACCCCTGCATATTGACTCGGTACCGAAGGCCCCAAAAATTGTCAAAGACTCCAGTCACCCAAGTCATAGACTGTCCTCTCTGCTACTGCATGGCAAACGGTACCAGACCACCAAGTCTAGGACCAAAAGGCTCCTTCACAGCTTTCTACCCCCAAGACATAAGACTGCTGAACAAGTAATATCTCTCTCTCTCTGTCTCTCTCTCTCAGGAAGCACCAAAGCCTATCATCAACTGGTGGGCAACCTGAAGGTAACAACATACTGTGTTCTGTCATTGACACCACACACATCTCGTACACTTACTTGCTATTTGTTAAATAATGTCTCAGGTATTCTGATTGGTCTGTATGATTATTTTGCTCTGTTGGTAGAAAGGGGGAGGAGCTCTCATCCTTAACGTCAAGTCTAAGACTCACATGTACAAGTCGGTAAGTGCGTAGTCTCTGTGTGTGTGTGTGTGTGTGTGTGTGTGTGTGTGTGTGTGTGTGTGTGTGTGTGTGTGTGTGTGTGTGTGTGTGTGTGTGTGTGTGTGTGTGTGTGTGTGTGTGTGTGTGTGTGTGTGTGTGTGTGTGTGTGTGTGTGTGTGCGTGTGCGTGTGTGTGTGCGTGTGCGTGCGTGCGTGCGTGCGTGCGTGCGTGCGTGCGTGCGTGCGTGCGTGTGCTCCCTTAGTGAAATCTGGTTTCCTAGTAATTATTTTCTGTCTTTTCTTTCAGGCCAAACGTGGCTTGAGGAACTTTCTATCACCCAAGGTATGTGTTGTTGTTGTTGTTGTTTTGCAGTGTGTGTGTGTGTGTGTGTGTGTGTGTGTGTGTGTGTGTGTGTCATCCTCTCTCTATATATGTGCAGGAGCACGTTGAGATTCTCTCCCTTAAGAGAGGCAACTCCGTGTCCGGAACACACACACACCGCCGCAAACAATCAGATTGTCTTCAGAGCCGTTTACCAATCACACAACACTTTGGGAAGGTAAGACCTGCCTCTAATATCAATCAAATGTTTTTATAAAGCTCTTCGTACATCAGCTGATATCTCAAAGTGCTGAACAGAAACCCAGCCTAAAACCCTAAACAGCAAGCAATGCAAGTGTAGAAGCACGGTGGCTAGGAAAAACTCCCTAGAAAGGCCAAAACCTAGGAAGAAACCTAGAGAGGAACCAGGCTCTGAGGGCTGGCCAGTCCTCTTCTGGCTGTGCCGGGTGGAGATTATAACAGAACATGGCCATTAAAGCCAGATCGTTCTTCAAGATGTTCAAACATTCATAGATGACCAGCAGGGTCAAATAATAATCCCAGTGGTTGTAGAGGGGGCAACAGGTCAGTACCTCAGGAGTAAATGTCAGTTGGCTTTTTATAGCCGAGCATTCAGAGGTCGAGGCAACAGGTGCGGTAACAGGTTAGAGTTTCCTAGCCGCAGGCAGAACAGTTGAAACTGGAGCAGCAGCACGACAAGGTGGACTGGGGACAGCCAGGAGACATCAGGCCAGGCCATGATACTAGGGCTCAGGTCCTCCGGGAGGGAAGGGAGAGAGGGAAAGAGATAGAATTAGAGGGAGCATAATTAAATTCACAAAGGACACCAGATAAGACAGGAGAATTACACTAGATTTAAAAGACTGACCCTAGTCCCCCTGCACATAGACTATTGCAGCATAGATACTGGAGACTGAGACAGGAGTGGGTTGGGGGACACTTTTGACCAATCACTGGAGGTAGAATTTAATCATCACCACATATCTAGGATTGGATTATTCAACCCACCAATCATAAACTTAACCTATTCTATTGTGATGATTTTGCTGTCTTGCCTATGTCTTGTTCTGTTGTACTGTCAGTCTCGTCCCCGTCGTCCAGTTAACAAACAAGGCTGTCTCCTTGACGATGACAACACACAAGAGAACAGAGACACCTGGGAGGAAGACTGGCAGGACAGGTGAGAGAGAGAGAGAGAGAGAGAGAGAGAGAGAGAGAGAGAGAGAGAGAGAGAGAGAGAGAGAGAGAGAGTGAGAGAGAGAGAGAGGAGAGTGAGAGAGAGAGAGAGAGAGAGAGAGAGAGAGAGAGAGAGAGAGAGAGAGAGAGAGAGAGAGAGAGAGAGAGAGAGAGAGAGAGAGAGAGAGAGAGAGAGAGAGAGAGAGAGAGAGAGAGAGAGAGAGGGAGAGGAGAGTGAGAGGGAGAGAGAGAGAGCGAGGAGAGTGAGAGGGAGGAGAGAGAGAGGCAGGAGAGTGAGAGGGAGAGAGAGGGCAGGAGAGTGAGAGGGAGAGAGAGGGCAGGAGAGTGAGAGAGAAGAGTATGAATGAGAGACAGGAAGAGAGAGGGTTTGTGAGTGAGAGAGGGGTGAGGGAGTGAGAGAGGGGTGAGGGAGTGAGAGAGAGAAAGAGAGAGAGAGGGTTGAATGAGTGAGTGAGTCAGAGACAGAGAGTGATGGAACCAAAATGTGTCTTCGTCCATGTGTGTATCAGTGCTGTCTCAGGCCCCGTGGCAGACCCAGAGCTCCAGGAGGAGGAGGGGGGAGACTCAGGTATGTGTGACCCAGAGGAGATGGACCTCCTGGGGGAGATCTTTGACACGCTGAGTGCCCGGAGCTCCCATGACCGCGGCCTGCTCTACGGGACACGAAGTCTAGACCTGTTTGGACCTGATACTACTGACTACATCAGACAGGTGAGGACAGCACGTGACAGGACACACACACGGAAACAGCACACTGACACACACAGACACACACACACACACTCGGAAACATCCCAGACATCTCATCTCCTCACCCTTGTGTGTCAACAGAGGGGCCTGGCCACTCCCAGTCAGGAAAGTCTAGGCGTGTCCATTGGTGGGAGTGGCAGTCTGCACAGCTGGAACCAGGAGGACGGGCTACATTACATGGGGGAGGGGCCAGAACAGACCGATGATTCTGATGGGCTAGGAGAGGGACAGGTGTTGTCAGAGGAAGCATCAGAAACACCTCAAGGGAGAAGAGAGGAGGGAAGGAGAGAGGAGGGAAGGAGAGAGGAGGGAAGGAGAGAGGAGGGAAGGAGAGAGGAAGAGATGGAAAAGGGGTTGGTGGAAGCAGAGGAGCTTAAAGAGAGGAAAGAGGTGGGGATGGAGAGATGGAATGTGCTGAGGCAAGGAGGGCAGGATGATCAACAGATGGAGGAGAGGAAGAGGGATGAAGACATCACTGTGGAGCCAGAGATTCAGTCTGAATGTGTGGGTGAGAATGGGAAGGGGAAAGAAGTGGAGGGAGAGAAAGAGAGAGAGAAGATGCAGAATGACAGAGGTAAAGACCAACAAGAAGAGGAGAACCAGGGGCAGGAGAGAGGCCCCAAGACACCAGGAGAATTACCCAGGAACAGAGGCCCAAGGCCGGGTGCTGAGTCTAGGGCCGGGGCAGTGGAGGACAACCAGGGAGAAGGGGACAGACTCACCCCAAAACCACTGCTTTTCCTGGGCCTGAGAACGGCACAGCAACCCATGCTTCTAAACAACCCCTGGGTCAGCTAGAAAGAGAAGAAAGGGGGGAGGAAATAGAGGTGGGACCCACACCCCTTTCTCCCAGTGTTCTATCTGCTGCAGCACTGTTGCAGTCACCGGCCTCCGTGCAAACCCTCCATGGGAAGGCTCAGACCAGGGGCTCGCCTAAACCCAGTGAGCCCAGCAACACACCTCGGACCTGGGACATTATACAGAAGAGCTGCCCTCAGGAACCCAACAACACCCAGGTCTCACCAAATGACAGAGCTGTGTCTGGCATAGCCACCCCTGTCCTAACTACACCTATAAATAACCAATCAGAACAAGGGGGGAACACCACAGTGCAGGAAGACCCGCCCCCTGTCAAGGTGTCTGAGCTGAAGAAGAGATTTGAAGCTTGAAGATTGGTGCAGGACTGTTTGAGTGGCGCAAAGCTCAGCCAATGATTCTGCAGTTTTCAAAGACTGGGGGACTTGATGAGTCAGAGAAGAAATTGGGATGGGAAGTGAAACTCAGGAACATGAAGCGCTCTGAATGTTGCAAGTAGAAATAGAATGAATAGAGTTGACACAATCCCATATTCTAACCGACAGACAGTAATTCTGGTTCTACACCATACATTTCTATCTGAACATTCTGTAACTTTCTTATACAGGTCTATGATGTAATGCATAAGGCCAGAAGTTTTCCCCAGGGTGAATTCACTTGGACACAAACGGAACCAAACGGAGAGGGACCTTTCTGAATATTTCCAATAGAAACTCTCAATTTCGTTGGAAAATATTTTCAGTTTGGATTAAACGGTTACCATTACAAAACGTTTTGATACAGCGCTGAACATTTAGCTACATTGTGCGACTATTGAATATCAGTTGTGGAAAAAGTACCCAATTGTCATACTTGAGTAAAAGTAAAGACACCTTAATAGAAAATGACTCAGGTAAAAGTGAAAATCACCCAGTAAAATACAACTTGAGTAAAAGTCTAAAAGTATTTATTTTTTAAATATTCTTAAGTATTAAAAGTCAATGTAATTGAAAAAAATGTACTTAAGCATAAAAAGTAAAAGTACAAATAATGTAAAATTCCTTGTGTTACGCAAACCAGACGGCACCATTTTCTGTTTATAATAATAATATATATTTACAGATACCAGGGGAACTCAGACATCATTTACAAACGAAGCATTTGTGTTTAGTGAGTCGGCAAGATCCGGTAGTAGGGATGAACAAGGACGTCCTCTTGATAAGTGCGTGAAATGGACCATTTTCCTGTCAGAATGTAACAAGTACGTTTGGGTGTCAGGGAAAATGTATGGAGTAAAAAGTACATTATTCTATTAAAGAATGTAGTTAAGGAAAAAGTTGTCAAAAATAGTAAAGTAATGTTTTGATACCAAAAAAAACTGAAGTAGTACTTGAACGTATTAGTACTTGAACGTATTAGTACTTGAACGTATTAGTACTTGAACGTATTAGTACTTGAACGTATTTTTACTTAAGTACTTCACACCACAGTTGAACAACCCACTGATCATGTCACATGACATTCAGGAACCAGTTCTGTCCAATCCCTTTGACTGATGTCGCTGGTTGTATTGTCCTTAGATGACCAGCAGGTGGAGCTTGTGGAACATGAACACATTAACTGTAACACAATGCACTGAATACACACTTGAAGATATATATATTTTTTTTTTTGACTAAATCAAATATTTGTCTCCTGGATGATATTAAATGCACTGAATAAATGGAAGTTTTATACTTTGAGAGGAGTTTTATTTTTTTCACATGGATAATATCATCAGAAGTGCATTAGAAATCATTCATAGTGTCTTACCATTCTTCTCTTCGTTTTCAAGATATAAAAACACACACACACTAATGCTTTATACACGGGATACACTTAAATCATAGTTTGTACACATTGAACAGTATAACTGCCACAATAAAGAGACATTTTGCATATAGAGGAACTTTTAAAATTCCCTTTTCGCTGTATGATCAACAACTAGTCCACCTACAGGTAAACATGTCAACAACTAGTCCACCTACAGGTAACCATGTCAACAACTAGTCCACCTACAGGTAAACATGTCAACAACTAGTCCACCTACAGGTAAACATGTCAACAACTAGTCCACCTACAGGTAAACATGTCAACAACTAGTCCACCTACAGGTAAACATGTCAACAACTAGTCTAGTCACCTACAGGTAAACATGTCAACAACTAGTCCACCTACAGGTAAACATGTCAACAACTAGTCCACCTACAGGTAAACATGTCAACAACTAGTCCACCTACAGGTAAACATGTCAACAACTAGTCCACCTACAGGTAAACCATGTCCACCTACATCTAGTAGTCAACACCTACAGGTAAACATGTCAACAACTAGTCCACCTACAGGTAACCATGTCAACAACTAGTCCACCTACAGGTAACCATGTCAACAACTAGTCCACCTACAGGTAACCATGTCAACAACTAGTCCACCTACAGGTAACCATGTCAACAACTAGTCCACCTACAGGTAACCATGTCAACAACTAGTCCACCTACAGGTAACCATGTCAACAACTAGTCCACCTACAGGTAACCATGTCAACAACTAGTCCACCTACAGGTAACCATGTCAACAACTAGTCCACCTACAGGTAACCATGTCAACAACTAGTCCACCTACAGGTAACCATGTCAACAACTAGTCCACCTACAGGTAACCATGTCAACAACTAGTCCACCTACAGGTAACCATGTCCACCTACAACAACCTACAGGTAACCATGTCAACAACTAGTCCACCTACAGGTAACCATGGTAACCATGTCAACAACTAGTCCACCTACAGGTAACCATGTCAACATCTAGTCCACCTACAGGTAACCATGTCAACAACTAGTCCACCTACAGGTAACCATGTCAACAACTAGTCCACCTACAGGTAAACATGTCAACAACTAGTCCACCTACAGGTAAACATGTCAACAACTAGTCCACCTACAGGTAAACATGTAAACAACTAGTCCACCTACAGGTAAACATGTCAACAACTAGTCCACCTACAGGTAAACAACACACCCCTGACACTGATGTCAACATCAGCACAGTTGGAGAAACTGGAGAGAACATGGCACATCCACCAGGCATGTTCAGGCATATTTAACAAGACACTTCATCTACAGATAACTTTACACAACACAATACATAACTACTAATAACCCATTCTGGCTTCATGTCCAGGGTAGAGGAGAGTGAGGCAATGGTAGTGAGAGAGAGAGGGAGGAAAAGAGAGTTTGTGTGTGTGTAGCGTCCAGGCTAGAGTGCAGGTATCAGATGAGTCTCTCCTCCTTGGGCAGGGGCAGGCCTGGTCTCTCAGCCCCCCGTGGTCCTGTCTGTTTGCTCTCCTCCGCACTGGGCCGATACATTCCCTCCATCCTTCTCTTCTTCCTGATCACACAGCCCATCAGGACCAGGGCCAGGCACAGCAGTAGGGCCAGGCCCGGGACTAACACAGACCACAACCCCCACGACAGCCTTGGTAACGACAACACCATTTTCATAACGACGGGCCCTGAGTCAGAGAGAGAGGAGGCGGATGAGAGAGAGAAGCAGGTACACAGACAGACAGATACACAGACCGTAGGTAGACAGATGTCTCACTCACCTGAGGGTTAGAGGTGACACTGCTGGTCTCTGCTCTCACATCTGGACCAAATGGGGACACAGCAGCCAGACTGACAGTGAGGGTGCCTGTCTCTAGAGAGAGTGTTGGAGAGCATCCATAAGCCAGGCCACATCAGTGAATTCAGCCCCGTTGAGGCAGTTTATCTGTCTGTCCAAGTCTACGGAACACATCAGCATAGAAACCATGGCTGTGTTCTATCCAAACCGCAATG
Organism: Oncorhynchus gorbuscha; assembly: GCF_021184085.1. NCBI lineage: Eukaryota > Metazoa > Chordata > Actinopteri > Salmoniformes > Salmonidae > Oncorhynchus > Oncorhynchus gorbuscha. The sequence continues at coordinate 3,626,091 of NC_060190.1, forward strand.
TATCATGGGTAAATTCTGACCGACTGACTGACTGTTCTACAAATAATATTGAGTAGTTATTTGTGATCCAAGGTGATTTGTAGATCGGTCAGTCTCGACAGTCGGCTGCAATGTCAAACGTGTCCAGATACAGTCTGAAACAACGTCTCTAAACCAGGTCAGATACAGTCTAAAACAGTGTCAAACCAGGTCCAGATACAGTCTGAAACAACGTCTCTAAACCAGGTCCAGATACAGTCTAAAACAGTGTCTCTAAACCAGGTCCAGATACAGTCTGAAACAACGGCTCTAAACCAGGTCCAGATACAGTCTAAAACAGTGTCTCTAAACCAGGTCCAGATACAGTCTAAAACAGTGTCTCTAAACCAGGTCCAGATACAGTCTGAAACAGTGTCTCTAAACCAGGTCCAGATACAGTCTGAAACAGTGTCTCTCAACGGGGTCCAGATACAGTCTGAAACAGTGTCTCTAAACCAGGTCCAGATACAGTCTGAAACAGTGTCTCTAAACCAGGTCCAGATACAGTCTGAAACAGTGTCTCTAAACCAGGTCCAGATACAGTCTGAAACAGTGTCTCTAAACCAGGTCCAGATACAGTCTGAAACAGTGTCTCTCAACGGGGTCCAGATACAGTCTGAAATAGTGTCTCTAAACCAGGTCCAGATACAGTCTGAAACAGTGTCTCTAAACTGGGTCCAGAGACTAGAGGTTGACCGATTAATTGGAATGGCAGATTAATTAGGGCTGTAATCAGCATTTTTAGACTCAGATTATGGCCGATTACATTGCACTCCACGAGGAGCCTGCATGGCAGGCTGACCCTGAACACCTGTTACGCGAGTGCAGCAAGGAGCCAAGGTAAGTTGCTAACTATCATTAAACTTATGTTAACATAAAACACTAGTTAACTACACATGGTTGATGATATTACTAGTTTATCTAGCTTGTCCTGTGTTGCATATAATCAATGCGGTGCCTGTTCATTTATCATCGAATCACAGCCTACTTTGTCAAACGGGTGATGATTTATTAACAAGAGCGTTTGCGGAAAAAAGCACTGTCGTTGCACCAATATACCTAACAACAAACATCAATGCCTTTCTTAAAATCAATACACAAGTATATATTTTTAAACCTGCATATTTAGTTAATATTGCCTGCTAACATTAATTTATTTTAACTAGGTAAATTGTGTCACTTCTCTTGCGTTCTGTACAAGCAGAGTCAGGGTATATGCAGCAGTTTGGGCCGCCTGGCTCGTTGTGAACTGTGTGAAGTCCATTTATTCCTAACAAAGACTAATTAATTTGCCAGAATTGTACATAATTATGACATAACATTGAAGGTTGTAACAGCAATATTTACACTTCGGGTTACCGCTGTTCCATAAAATACAGAAAGGTTCCGTATTTCACTGAAAGAATAAACGTTCTGTTTTCGAAATGATAGTGTCCGGATTTGACCATATTAATGACTTAAGGCTCGTATTTCTGTGTTTATTATATTATAATTAAGTCTATGATTTGATAGAGCTGTCTGACTGAGCGGTGGTAGGCAGCAGCAGTCTGACTGAGAGGTGGTAGGCAGCAGCAGTCTGACTGAGAGGTGGTAGGCAGCAGCAGTCTGACTGAGTGGTGGTAGGCAGCAGCAGTCTGACTGAGTGGTGGTAGGCAGCAGCAGTCTGACTGAGCTCTGGTAGGCACCAGCAGTCTGACTGAGAGGTGGTAGGCAGCAGCAGTCTGACTGAGAGGTGGTAGGCAGCAGCAGTCTGACTGAGGCACCAGCAGTCTGACTGAGAGGTGGTAGGCACCAGCAGTCTGACTGAGAGGTGGTAGGCAGCAGCAGTCTGACTGAGAGGTGGTAGGCAGCAGCAGTCTGACTGAGTGGTGGTAGGCACCAGCAGTCTGACTGAGAGGTGGTAGGCACCAGCAGTCTGACTGAGTGGTGGTGGCAGTCTGACTGGTGGTGGTAGGCAGCAGTCTGACTGAGTGGTGGTAGGCAGCAGCAGTCTGACTGAGTGGTGGTAGGCAGCAGCAGTCTGACTGAGAGGTGGTAGGCAGCAGCAGTCTGACTGAGTGGTGGTAGGCAGCAGCAGTCTGACTGAGAGGTGGTAGGCAGCAGCAGTCTGACTGAGAGGTGGTAGGCAGCAGCAGTCTGACTGAGTGGTGGTAGGCAGCAGCAGTCTGACTGAGTGGTGGTAGGCAGCAGCAGTCTGACTGAGAGGTGGTAGGCAGCAGCAGTCTGACTGAGTGGTGGTAGGCAGCAGCAGTCTGACTGAGAGGTGGTAGGCAGCAGCAGTCTGACTGAGTGGTGGTAGGCAGCAGCAGTCTGACTGAGTGGTGGTAGGCAGCAGCAGTCTGACTGAGAGGTGGTAGGCAGCAGCAGTCTGACTGAGTGGTGGTAGGCAGCAGCAGTCTGACTGAGTGGTGGTAGGCAGCAGCAGTCTGACTGAGCGATGGTAGGCACCAGCAGGCTCGTAAGCATTCATTCTAACAGCACTTTCCTGCATTTGCAAGGAGCTCGTCGCTGTGCTTCAAGCATTGCGCTGTTTATGACTTCAAGCCTATCAACTCCCCATTATTTATTTGAGATCAAATTGATTTTATTTATGTATTATATTAAGTTAAAATAAAATGTGTCCATTCAGTATTGTTGTAATTGTCTTCATTACAAATAAATAAATAAATGATATATATATAGGCTTTTTGTGTCTCTCAAACGGGTCCAGAGAGTCTAAAACAGTGTCTCTCTCACCCTATTCCTTTTACACTTGACGACTATTGACCAGGGCCCATATAGTCCACGAGATAAGGGTCAGTGTGTATATAATAGCGTGTGGACCCAGGTCAACGGTAGTAGACTACAAATAATAATACGGGTGCCATTTGGGACACAACCCCGTCAGAGATGAAACAGCACAAACCCCGGGTTGGAGAGTCTGAACATTCCTAGCGGTGAGGTCGTTAATGATATACTCTGGGTAAACAATAGTACACGGATCAACACTACACTGAAACCACGGGTTGCACAACATACAGGAAACGCAACGTATTTACTTTACTGTCCAAACAACCATTCCTAAACAACCACCGTGTGACTAGAATCGGAATACGGAATAATGAAATACATTTGAATATTGAAGCGCTCATATTATCAAGTTGAAGCAACTAATAAACGCTAGGACTAGACCCATTTTAAAACGACCGATTATTGATGCTTTATTTTAAAATCTGCTCAAATTGCAAATTGCCATTCCATTGTGCCTGTCAAAGTAACTTTTATAACTAAACAAATATTTGAATTCAGAGCGAAACCCAGCCACATACACACGTCATTTCAAAGCGCCGATAGAAGGAATGTCTGCCCAGCTGTTGGAATGCGACCGAGCCTGCTACACCTGTTTTCAGGTGCATCAATTCTAACGCGTTTCTGTTACAAAGAAATAAAACCAACCCAAAACGGTCTAAAACACTGCTTTCAGCATTCGAAGCCTATCAAGCTAATGTCCCACTGCTAAAACTAGCCTCAGGCTTACTTTAACTACTTGTCAATAACACCTCTGCCGACACTATCAAGTCCGCATTACTATACGGACCTATCAAACAACACTGGCGATTGTTTAATTTAGGTGTTTTCCATGGATTTACCTGTTGATTACAATGAGCTATTTTCCGAAGTCAAGGGGCGGTATGAAACAGTAGTCCTCTTGCTGTAGACTAACGATGTCCTAGGGCTACTTAGGAGATTTCTCGATGATCTTTAAACCTCCATTCACACGGTGCCAGCCCGGTAACTTCTCTACTCCGCTCACCATAGCGTACCTGTCCATATGCAGATGAGGACAGTTGTCACATGTTCCGCAAGAGCCAATCAGTACCTAGGACTACTACCAAATGATCGCCTTTCTCCGTCTCTGCCTCACTCGCTCATACACACACACCGTTGTGGAAAAAACATAAATGCTAAACATCTTTAGCAAATAGTGTAAAACAGTGTCAAGGGGCTCTGGTTAAAACTAGTGTCTAAGTATCCGGCAGGGTGTCTTAGTGGTTAGAGCGTTGGACTAGTAACCGAAAGGTTGCAAGTTCAAATCCCCGAGCTGACAAGGTACAAATCTGTCGTTCTGCCCCTGAACAAGCAGTTAACCCACTGTTCCTAGGCCGTCATTGAAAGTAAGAATTTGTTCTCAACTGTCTTGTCTAGTAAAATAAAGGTTAAATAAAGTAATAGGGCCTTGACTAAAGGTAGACACCATCTGTGAATTCTATGCAGTTGCATAACTCATTGTAGCCTAATACAGAGCTATGGACTGGAGAGGAGTTTTAACATTTAGGATTCGGAATACACTCTGTTAGAAACTGACCAGTCAATTCTGTACACAGTGACTGTCTGCCTATTCAGCTGTATGTATTGTTATGAAACAGGGAGTGCGGCTCTGACAGTCCCATTTTCTGGCCCCAAGCCCAGCGCGCCATCGATTGTGCAACAAAAGTCTGCTCAAGTGGCAGAGTCGATATCAGCGGTTGCTACAATATACACACAGACAGGGGAAGAACGGCTCGGCCGAGACAGAGCAAATGGAACGGAATCAGACGGCAGGAAACCATGTATTTGATACCATTCCACCTATTCCTCTCCAGCCATTACCACCAGCCCGTTCTCCCCGATTAAGGTGCCGCCAACCCCCTGTGACACACACACACACACAAAGATGGTCTTTATTTAAGTCACAATCCTGAGTTTGTGTTTCAGCAGAGTGCAACATCATCAGCAAACAGACATTAATCACACGGAAAGTTTATCTCTCCTCAACTCATTGTTTAGTCATTTTGTTAATTGTGCATCGTTTATGCTGCTAGTACTGGAGGCCTTCTTTCTGCAAAATCTTAATCTGAACTATTCACTCCCGTCACTAGATGGCAGTGTAACGTTTCATGTTCAACCATCCTCAGTTCTACAGCCGGAAGAGAGAAGAAGAAACGCTGCTGGATTTCGTGACGTTACGAGGACCATTTCCGAACACACTGGCGGGAGTGTGAATGTTATCCTCTAGCTACAAAATAACAGATAACTACAAACAAAACACCTGTCAAAACAAGCTTTTGTTTATTTTATTTGGAAAAAGAATCTAGCGCCAAGCAGGTGTTATATTGCAAGCAATTGAAATTGACTAAGTTTGCAGGAGAGAAGACGGTAACAACCATCAGAAGACGCCACACACGTATCTTTAGTCAAAGACTGAATTGTTTAACGTTGGCTAGTTTATTATTTTCCGTCCTGCCTTTATCTGCAACGTTAAGGGAGATAAACGAGCTAAATTCGATTAATTTTCAAATTATTAATCTGCTACCCTTTCAAGACTACTGAAAATAAATGGCTAAAGTTCAAGTGTTGAATGTCGCTGTGTTGGACAACCCAAGTCCTTTTGGGAACCCGTTTCAGTTCGAGATTACGTTCGAGTGCATGGAGGATTTACCGGAGGGTGAGTGGTAACGTTATTCAGATGCTAACTTATTTTTTTGGTCAAATCTAGCAAACTATAGTATTATTGTGTAATTATAATGTAGTTAACCGTTGCCTTTTAGGTGCAACAACAGTTTGCATAAATGTATCTTTCAATTAACTTTACACGTATATGTTTATAGCTGACTACTTAGATCAATTCAAATATGTTGGTATTGTTTGAGTAAATTAGCTATTTGTGTTGACACTGCATCAGAATTTGGCGCCCGCGCGTATTGTTCACGTTTCCGGTGCTTCTCTGACGTCTGGGTGGCCTCGAGCCGATTGGTGCGTTAACGGATTACATTGTCAAACCCTGGAACTATTTACGAATAAATTGCGGGAAAAACATATCTCTTGTCCTAGGTTATTTTTATAACCGATAAATAGCTATTTCCACTAATGAGAAGAAACCTATCCTTCCCGCATTAAAGTGGAGGTGGTGGGACCACACTAAATGAGTGGTTGTTTCTGAAATAGCAGCCTATTCCCTTTATATAGTGAGCTTTATGGGACCTGGTCAAAAATAGTGTACTAGTGAATAGATGGGTTTTAAAGTAAACTTCCTAAATTAAAGTCAAATTGTATTTGTCACATCTGCCCAATACAACGTTGTGTGACCCTGGCTCGGAACGTGACCCTGGCTCGGAACGTTGTGTGACCCGGGCTCGGAACGTTGTGTGACCCGGGCTCGGAACGTTGTGTGACCTCGGGCTCGGAACGTTGTGTGACCCGGGCTCGGAACGTTGTGTGACCCGGGCTCGGAACGTTGGGTCCTTTCCTTCCCAGCAACACCTTTAGGTCTCCCTTCCAGATAATCTCCTGGATGTTTAGACTGTTGGGGCTTTTCGAGCCTTCAGACTCCTCATTTTTGGCTGATCTACCCTTCCTCCAAGACTTTGATTGTTGATTTTATGATATGGTTATTTATATATTATACACTTATTTTTATGCATTTTTGTATAATGAACAGCATTTAACCATTTAATTAAATATATTATTATTAGACTTACTTACGGGCCATTTCCCAGCAATGCAGTTAAAAAGGAAGAACAATTTCCAAAAAAGGAAATAGTAGCACAATTAAATATAACATAACAAGACTGTACACTAGGAGTATCGGTACCGAGTCAATGTACAGGGTTACAAGGTCATTTAGGTCATATGTACATGTAGGTAGGGGTAAAAGTGGCAAAGCAATTAGAATAGATAAGTGTGTGTGTGTGTGTGTGTGGTGTGTGTGTGTGTGTGTGTGTGTGTGTGTGTGTGTGTGTGTGTGTGTGTGTGTGTGTGTGTGAGTGTGTGTGTGTGTCTCAGTTTCCATTAAAAGTGAATGTGTGTGTGATTAACTGTGTCTTATGTGTGTCTAGACTTGTGCTCTGGTGTGGGTAGTCCATTGAGTGTGCATAGAGCCGGTGCTAGAGTCTCAGTTTCCATTAAAAAGGGGGTGAATGTAAATATTCAGGGTAGCCATGTGATTAACTGTTCAGCAGTCTTATGGCTCAGGGGTAGAAGCTAAGGAGCCTTATGGATCTAGACTTGGTGCTCCGGTACCACTTGCCGTGCGGTAGCAGAGAGAACTGGGTGGCTTTGACACTGCCTGGTATAGTAGGGGCGGCAGGGTAGCCTAGTGGTGAGGGCGTTGGGCGAAAGGTTGCAAGTTCAAATTCCCGAACTGACAAGGTACAAATCTGTCATTCTCCCCTGACTTGCCTAGTTGGAACAAACTCCCTCACGAAATAAAGGTCAAATTAATAAATAGAGGTCCTGGATGGCAGTGAATTCGTCCCCAGTGATGTAAGTTCTCTCACGTCACCCCGCTCCTCCGCTCTCTCCACTGGCTTCCAGTTGAAGCTCGCATCCGCTACAAGACCATGGTGCTTGCCTACGGAGCTGTGAGGGGAACGGCACCTCAGTACCTCCAGGCTCTGATCAGGCCCTACACCCAAACAAGGGCACTGCGTTCATCCACCTCTGGCCTGCTCGCCTCCCTACCACTGAGGAAGTACAGTTCCCGCTCAAGCCCAGTCAAAACTGTTCGCTGCTCTGGCCCCCCAATGGTGGAACAAACTCCCTCACGACGCCAGGACAGCGGAGTCAATCACCACCTTCCGGAGACACCTGAAACCCCACCTCTTTAAGGAATACCTAGGATAGGATAAGTAATCCCCCCCCCCTTTTAGATTTAGATGCACTATTGCAAAGTGACTGTTCCACTGGATGTCATAAGGTGAATGCACCAACTTGTAAGTCGCTCTGGATAAGAGCGTCTGCTAAATTACTTAAATGTAAATGTACTGCACCATACGCACTACCCTCTGTAGCGCCTTGTGGTCGGATGCCAAGCAGCTGCCGTACCAAGCGGAGACGCAGCCAGTCGAGATGCTCACTACCCTCTGTAGCGCCTTGTGGTCGGATGCCAAGCAGCTGCCGTACCAAGCGGAGACGCAGCCAGTCGAGATGCTCACTACCCTCTGTAGCGCCTTGTGGTCGGATGCCAAGCAGCTGCCGTACCAAGCGGAGACGCAGCCAGTCGAGATGCTCACTACCCTCTGTAGCGCCTTGTGGTCGGATGCCAAGCAGCTGCCGTACCAAGCGGAGACGCAGCCAGTCGAGATGCTCACTTTTTTTAGTTTTTAGGGGTGCCTGCATCTGTAGCGCCTCAGTTAGGTGGTTAACGGATTTTTGTCGGACCAGCTCTGCTCAGCGCCTTGTGGTCGGATGCCAAGCAGCTGCCGTACCAAGCGGAGACGCAGCCAGTCGAGATGCTCACTACCCTCTGTAGCGCCTTGTGGTCGGATGCCAAGCAGCTGTTTTGTCCTTTAATAGTGAAAGTTTGCAGATGCCGTACCAAGCGGAGACGCAGCCAGTCGAGATGCTCACTACCCTCTGTAGCGCCTTGTGGTCGGATGCCAAGCAGCTGCCGTACCAAGCGGAGACGCAGCCAGTCGAGATGCTCACTACCCTCTGTAGCGCCTTGTGGTCGGATGCCAAGCAGCTGCCGTACCAAGCGGAGACGCAGCCAGTCGAGATGCTCACTACCCTCTGTAGCGCCTTGTGGTCGGATGCCAAGCAGCTGCCGTACCAAGCGGAGACGCAGCCAGTCGAGATGCTCACTACCCTCTGTAGCGCCTTGTGGTCGGATGCCAAGCAGCTGCCGGAGACGCAGCAGCCAGTCGAGAGCGGAGACGCAGCCAGTCGAGATGCTCACTACCCTCTGTAGCGCCTTGTGGTCGGATGCCAAGCAGCTGCCGTTCGAGATGCTCTCAATGGTGCAGCTGTAGAACATTTAGAGGATCTGAGGACCCATGCCAAATCTCTTCAGCGTCCTGAGGGGGAAGTGGCTTTGTCGTGCCTCTTCACAACTGTGTTGGTGTGTTTGGACCATGATAGGTCCTTAGTGATGTGGACACAGAGGAACTTGAAGCTTTTCCTGTAGTCCACAATCATCTCCTTTGTCTTGCTGGCGTTGAGGGAGAGGTTGTTGTCCTGGCACCACACTGCCAGGTCTTTAACCTCCTCCCTATAGGTCGTCTCGTCGTTGGTGTCAGGCCTACCACCGTCGCGTCGCTGGGAAACTCAATGAATGTGTTGGGAGTCGTGTAAGGTCATGGGTGAACAGGGAGTACAGGAGGGGACTGAGCGCGCACTCCTGAGGGGCCTCCGTGTTGAGGATCAGCGTGGCAAATGTAGTGTTACCTACCCTCACCACCTGGGGGCGGCCCGTCAGGAAGTCCAGGATCCAGTTGCAGAGGGAGATGTTTAGTCCCAGGGTCCTTAGCTTAGTGATGAGCTTGGAGGGCACTATGGTGTTGAACACTGAGCTGTAGTCAATGAACAGCATTCTCACATAGGTGTTCCTTTTGTCCAGGTGGGAAAGGACAGTGTGGAGTGCAATAGAGATTGCGTCATCTGTGGCTCTGTTGGGGCGGTATGCGAATTGGAGTAGGTCCAGTGTGTCTGGCATGATGGTGTTGATATGAGCCATGACCATTTTTAAGAAAAATACTTCATGGCTATAGATGTGAGTGCTACGGGGCGGTAGTCATTTATGCAGGCTACCTTAGTGTTCTAGGGAACAGGGACTATGGTGGTCTGCTTGAGACATGTATTACAGACTGGGTCAGGGAAGTTAATCTGTGTGTGTGTGTGTGTGTGTGTGTGTGTGTGTGTGTGTGTGTGTGTGTGTGTGTGTGTGTGTGTGTGTGTGTGTGTGTGTGTGTGTGTGTGTGTGTGTGTGTGTGTGTGTGTGTGTGTGTGTGTGTGTGTGTGTGTGTGTGTGTAGACCTGGAGTGGAAGATCATCTATGTGGGCTCAGCAGAGAGTGAGGAGTATGATCAGACTCTGGACTCAGTTCTGGTCGGACCGGTACCAGCAGGCAGACACATGTTTGTGTTCCAGGTGAGAGACACACTGAGTGACTGACACACACACACGCACCCCTCCCTCTATCTCTTCCTTCTCCCACTTCTCCTTCCTCTCATCAGATCATCTCTTTATGTTCCTACCTTCTTCCCACCCTCTTCTTCTCCTCCCTTTCTCCTTCTCATCACCCCATCTCTCTCTCTCTCCTCCCTTTCTCCTTCTCATCACCCCATCTCTATCTCTCTCTCCTCCCTTTCTCCTTCTCATCACCCCATCTCTCTCTCTCTCCTCCCTTTCTCCTTCTCATCACCCCATCTCTCTCTCTCTCTCCTCCCTTTCTCCTTCTCATCACACCATCTCTATCTCTCTCTCTCTCTCCTCCCTTTCTCCTTCTCATCACCCCATCTCTCTCTCTCTCCTCCCTTTCTCCTTCTCATCACCCCATCTCTCTCTCTCTCTCCTCCCTTTCTCCTTCTCATCACCCCATCTCTCTCTCTCTCTCTCCTCCCTTTCTCCTTCTCATCACCCCATCTCTCTCTCTCTCTCCTCCCTTTCTCCTTCTCATCACCCCATCTCTCTCTCTCTCTCCTCCCTTTCTCCTTCTCATCACCCCATCTCTCTCTCTCTCTCCTCCCTTTCTCCTTCTCATCACCCCATCTCTCTCTCTCTCTCCCTTTCTCCTTCTCATCACCCCATCTCTTCTCTCCTTTTCTCATCACCCATCACCCCATCTCTCTCTCTCTCTCTCCTCCCTTTCTCCTTCTCATCACCCCATCTCTCTCTCTCTGTCCTCCCTTTCTCCTTCTCATCACCCCATCTCTCTCTCTCCTCCCTTTCTCCTTCTCATCACCCCCCACTCTCTCTCTCTCTCCTCCCTTTCTCCTTCTCATCACCCCATCTCTCTCTCTCTCATCCCTTTCTCCTTCTCATCACCCCATCTCTCTCTTCTCTCCTCCCTTTCTCCTTCTCATCACCCCATCTCTCTCTCTCTCTCCCCCTTTCTCCTTCTCATCACCCCATCTCTCTCAAACCAGGCGGATGCCCCCAACACTGGGCTGATTCAGAGTGATGCTGGGGCGTACTACACACTGATACACGTACACACACTCATCACCTGCACCTACAACGGACAGGAGTTCATCCGTATCGGTTACTATGTCAACAATGAATACACCGACCCAGAGCTCCGAGAGAACCCACCGGTCAAACCAGACTACACACAGGTACTACACACTGATACACACACACACACCAGACTACACACAGGTAACACACACTGATACACACACACACACCAGACTACACACAGGTAACACACACTGACACACACCACCACTACACACAGGTAACACACACTGCTACACACACACACACACAGACTACACACAGGTAATACACACTGATACACACACACACCAGACTACACACAGGTAACACACACTGATACACACACACACACACACCAGACTACACACAGGTAATACACACTGATACACACACACACCAGACTACACACAGGTAATACACACTGATACACACACACACCAGACTACACACAGGTAATACACACTGATACACACACACACCAGACTACACACAGGTAACACACACTGATACACACACAGGTAATACACACTAATACACACACCAGATTATACACAGTTTATACACACCATGAAACACACACCAAAAAATCACAAAACATGAAAAATCATTGAGATGCAAAACAGGAATTGATTGTTGTAAAGGAACCGACTTCTTGTGAAGGATTCTCACCACAGTTTGAAATCTGAAGTAGACTATTTGGACTCCCAGCCTCAATTCTGAACCATAACCCCGTAACCCCCCCCCCAGCTGCAGAGGAACATCCTGGCCTCCAACCCCCGTGTGACCCGGTTCCATATCAACTGGGACGGCTGTTCAGACAAGATGGAGGACAGTGAGAACGTAGACCCCTCCCCCAACAGCAGCAGTAGCAGCAGCATGGTGCCCTCCTCCTGTTCAGCTGGCAAGGCGTTACCTGTAGGACTGCTGTCTGGTAACTCGATGGACTGTCTGTAGAACACAGCCACCCCTCCAGCATTGCCTTGCCACGTTCTACTCCAGCAGAGTCTTTGGCAGGAAGGTTGAGTCACTTATTATAAACCAGCTGTACTGTAGGATGTACGGTCTCCCTCCTTCACACAGCAACACCTCCCTCTGTCTCCCCTGGCACTGGCACCCTATTCCCTCCATAGTGCACTACCTTTGTAAACAGGGCCCTCTGCTCCAATGTAGTGCACTACCTTTGTAAACAGGGCCCTCTGCTCCAATGTAGTGCACTACCTTTGTAAACAGGGCCCTCTGCTCCAATGTAGTGCACTACCTTTGTAAACAGGGCCCTCTGCTCCAATGTAGTGCACTACCTTTAAACAGTAAACAGGGCCCTGCTCCAATGTAGTGCACTACCTTTGTAAACAGGGCCCTCTGCTCCAATGTAGTGCACTACCTTTGTAAACAGGGGCCCTCTGCTCCAATGTAGTGCACTACCTTTGTAAACAGGGCCCTCTGCTCTTGTAAACAGTGCACATACCTTTGTAAACAGGGCCCTCTGCTCCAATGTAGTGCACTACCTTTGTAAACAGGGCCCTCTGCTCCAATGTAGTGCACTACCTTTCCAATAAACAGGGCCCTCTGCTCCAATGTAGTGCACTACCTTTGTAAACAGGGCCCTCTGCTCCAATGTAGTGCACTACCTTTAGGGCCCTCTGCTCCAATGTAGTGCCTTTGTAAACAGGGCCCTGCTCCAATCTGCTCCAATGTAGTGCACTACCTTTGTACCTTTCCAATGTAATCAGGGCCCTCTGCTCCAATGTAGTGCACTACCTTTGTAAACAGGGCCCTCTGCTCCAATGTAGTGCACTACCTTTGTAAACAGGGCCCTCTGCTCCAATGTAGTGCAGTACCTTTGTAAACAGGGCCCTCTGCTCCAATGTAGTGCAGTACCTTTGTAAACAGGGCCCTCTGCTCCAATGTAGTGCACTACCTTTGTAAACAGGGCCCTATGCTCCAATGTAGTGCACTACCTTTGTAAACAGGGCCCTCTGCTCCAATGTAGTGCACTACCTTTATAAACAGGGCCCTCTGCTCCAATGTAGTGCACTACCTTTGTAAACAGGGCCCTCTGCTCCAATGTAGTGCACTACCACAGAACAGGGTGCCATGTCAAACTCCTGATCCAAACAGTCCTGTTGTGTGTCTTCTTGTTTTAAAACCTAACTTCACACCTGGGCTGGTTTCCATAGCAACACAGCTAAAGCTCAGGCCCTGCTTCAATACTGTAGAAATGCGTCCCTGTTTCCTTGAGGTGAGCAGGGTACCTGGAAGTGATTTGTATCAGTGGAAACAAGGTGACCACACTATTACTTTACCTGTCCAACCAATCCCCAATCTGGGAATACTTCCACCTGTCCAACCAATCCCCGATCTGCATTTACTTCCACCTGTCCAACCAATCCCCGATCTGCATTTACTTCCACCTGTCCAACCAATCCCCGATCTGCATTTACTTCCACCTGTCCAACCAATCCCCGATCTGGGATTTACTTCCAGGAAGGTAGGCCTCTAGAGGGAGAGTTGTCTCTGGGGAAAAAGCCTCCCCCTACAGGGTGACTCCAGGAAGGTAGGCCTCTAGAGGGAGAGTTGTCTCTGGGGAAAAAGCCTCCCCCTACAGGGTGACTCCAGGAAGGTAGGCCTCTAGAGGGAGAGTTGTCTCTGGGGAAAAAGCCTCCCCCTACAGGGTGACTCCAGGAAGGTAGGCCTCTAGAGGGAGAGTTGTCTCTAGGAAAAAGCCTCCCCCTACAGGGTGACTCCAGGAAGGTAGGCCTCTAGAGGGAGAGTTGTCTCTGGGGAAAAAGCCTCCCCCTACAGGGTGACTCCAGGAAGGTAGGCCTCTAGAGGGAGAGTTGTCTCTGGGGAAAAAGCCTCCCCTACAGGGTGACTCCAGGAAGGTAGGCCTCTAGAGGGAGAGTTGTCTCTGGGGAAAAGCCTCCCCCTACAGGGTGACTCCAGGAAGGTAGGCCTCTAGAGGGAGAGTTGTCTCTGGGGAAAAAGCCTCCCCTACAGGGTGACTCCAGGAAGGTAGGCCAGGGAGAGTTGTCTCTGGGGAAAAAGCCTCCCCCTACAGGGTGACTCCAGGAAGGTAGGCCTCTAGAGGGAGAGTTGTCTCTGGGGAAAAAGCCTCCCCCTACAGGGTGACTCCAGGAAGGTAGGCCTCTAGAGGGAGAGTTGTCTCTGGGGAAAAAGCCTCCCCCTACAGGGTGACTCCAGGAAGGTAGGCCTCTAGAGGGAGAGTTGTCTCTGGGGAAAAAGCCTCCCCCTACAGGGTGACTCCAGGAAGGTAGGCCAGGGAGAGTTGTCTCTGGGGAAAAAGCCTCCCCCTACAGGGTGACTCCAGGAAGGTAGGCCTCTAGAGGGAGAGTTGTCTCTGGGGAAAAAGCCTCCCCCTACAGGGTGACTCCAGGAAGGTAGGCCTCTAGAGGGAGAGTTGTCTCTGGGGAAAAAGCCTCCCCTACAGGGTGACTCCAGGAAGGTAGGCCTCTAGAGGGAGAGTTGTCTCTGGGGAAAAAGCCTCCCCTACAGGGTGACTCCAGGACTGTTCATGCCTCAATTCCATTTCAATTCAGGAAGTACTCTGTAACTCCACTTCAAATCAAGGCTTTTCAATGAAGAAAAATGTAGAATTGGATGTAGAATTTAAAAGGACTTGATGTCAGTCTGTTCCCTACATAGTGCACTACTTTTGACTAGACTTGTCCGGGGCCCATAGGGCTGTTGTCAAAAGTAGGGGCACTATGTAGGGGATAGGGTGCCATTTGGGAGGGAACGTGTGTTGTAGTTGGGGGAGGGGTTTGTTTATGTCAGTCATGTGACTGTTGGGGGAGGGGTTTGTTTATGTCAGTCATGTGACTGTTGGGGGAGGGGTTTGTTTGTCAGTCATGTGACTGTTGGGGGAGGGGTTTGTTTATGTCAGTCATGTGACTGTTGTTACTTTACTGTATATACCTTTGATTCATTAGCACTTAAGAGATGTCGTGTTTTTGTTTTTTTGTATTTTGTTTTGCATTGTAATATTTGTAACAATGAAAGTAATAATAATAAACATTTGTTGTTTTTAAAAGGTGTGTGTGTGTGGTGTCAATGCTGTGTTATGTTTTCAACTGGAGAGGTTACATCACTGAGAAGGTGAGTGTGGAGAGAAGCAAAAGGGGAGAAGGGAGGGGGTGAGGGGTAGAGAAAGGGGGGGTGAGGGGTAGAGAAAGGAGGGGTGAGGGGTGGAGAAGGGAGGGGGGTGAGGGGGGGTAGAGAAAGGAGGGGTGGAGAAGGGAGGGGGTGAGGGGTAGAGAAGGGAGGCTGAGGGGTAGAGAAAGGAGGGGTGAGGGGTGGAGAAGGGAGGGGGGGGTGAGGGGTAGGAGAAGGGAGGCTGGAGGGGTGAGGGGTGGAGAAGGGAGGGGGGGGAGGGGTGGAGAAGGGAGGGGGGGTGAGGGGTAGAGAAGGGAGGCTTGCTAGAAGCTGTGAGCCTGACTGCTGTTTCATTCATAAAATGCAGCAGGAGGAACAGCTTCTCCACCATTTTCACTATGAGACCGTGCAGACTTGCCTCGTGTTGCTAAGCAACTGCATCGGAGGGGGGTGGAGGGCTCTGCTCATTCTTATCCCTCTTGAATGGACCAATCAGATCATCATCCCTCTACACCCCCTCCATCCCAATGTGTTCAGTGATCCCGTCTCTCTCCCTCTGCACTGATCTTAGAACAGTCTCTCCCACTGCACTGATCTTAGAACAGTCTCTCCCTCTGCACTGATCTTAGAACAGTCTCTCTCCCTCTGCACTGATCTTAGAACAGTCTCTCCCTCTGCACTGATCTTAGAACAGTCTCTCTCCCTCTGCACTGATCTTAGAACAGTCTGACTTAGAACAGTCTCTCCCTCTGATCTTAGAACAGTCTCTCCCTCTGCACTGATCTTAGAACAGTCTCTCTCCCTCTGCACTGATCTTAGAACAGTCTCTCCCTCTGCACTGATCTTAGAACAGTCTCTCTTCTCCCTCTGCACTGATCTTATTAGAACAGTCTCTCTTCTCCCTCTGCACTGATCTTAGAACAGTCTCTCTCCCTCTGCACTCATCTTAGAACAGTCTCTCTCCCTCTGCACTGATCTTAGAACAGTCTCTCCCTCTGCACTCATCTTAGAACAGTCTCTCTCCCTCTGCACTGATCTTAGAACAGTCTCTCTCCCTCTGCACTGATCTTAGAACAGTCTCTCTCCCTCTGCACTGATCTTAGAACAAATGGTGGATAAAATCACTGCTGGATATTAAGATTAGTACATTGTGTTCTTCTCATACCTGTCCAGTACCTTCACCATAGTGCTGAGGAAGGCGAGAGGAGACGTCTGCATGCTGGTCCATCTGTTTGCAACCGCTAAAGTTGACCCCGTTTTAAGTTCAACTGTGTCCTTGACAGGGATGTGCTTGCATGTATTTCCTATATTCCCAAATATATGTAGGACCACCGATATCCTCCAAAATAATCTATTGGTCCTCACTATAAAACATGATTTATTAAATCAAATCAAATGTATTTATATAGCCCTTCGTACATCAGCTGATATCTCAAAGTGCTGTACAGAAACCCAGCCATAAACCCCAAACAGCAAGCAATGCAGGTGTAGAAGCACCCGTTATTAGCGTGTGGAGTCACAACGTTGATACTGTTACTACAATGCAACAGAAACAATGGAACAACCCTGGAGATTAAATAGAATGATCACTATCGGAAGAAACTGTTTTAAATATCTTTATCGTTACAGTTTATTTGATTAGTTACATTTGATTGTGAATATATCTCGAGCCAGGGCACGTTTCCTCGTGCGTCGTTCGTTACACAAACAAACTGGATTTGTAAGTCCTGCCGTAGCGCGTTACATTCATTCTGAGCAACATTCCTAAAAATAGCCCTTGCTGCTTGACGTCACTCGGCCAATCACGGATTTGTTGGGAGGGCGGGGGCAACGCGAGGCCGTTCCGTCCGACGGCCAATGGTATTTCGCCGAACAGGGCCCGTTCCGTTAGCTCCGCCCACAAGCCTATAGCACGGATTCAATCAGAATACCGCGAAAGGAGCGAATGTGGGCGTGTACATCTTCCAGTAGGAAAATAATCAGTGACGTCACTCACTGGTTTTTACATGTCAAAAGGGCGGAATCTTGGTTTTGTTGACGGACGGTAATGATCCAATCTGAGCACTTTACTAGTTTGACATACTGACAGGTGGCCAATCAGTGTCCTTCACTCCATTATCAGTCGGGCTGGATTCAGCCAATGGGCTCTATGGATGGGCCTCGATCGTCTATCGGCTGTAGTCGGTCACTCGGCTTGCTTCACACCGAAAGCTACAGTAGGCTATGTTGATTCTGGTGATTTCCCGACCTCATCGGGTTCGGTAAAACGACATCCTCGGAGCCGGGTTCGGGAAAGGGGACTAGGTATCCGGCTCGGAGAGTGGCCACCTTGCACGGTGCGAAAACGGGGTATTTGCGCTGGGAAGAGGCGTGGGGCCTCGATCGGCGGGGGCTGCACGGAGGGACAGGCGTACTGACCGAGTCGGACTGGATGTGCTGGACTCGGCCCGGAGCGCTGCGGTTCCAGCAAAGCACCATACCACTGCCCAAGACAGAAAGACGGAGACACGGACGTCGCTGTCTCCATTCCGGACTATAACACCATTTATTATTGTTATAACGGTTATATACTGTAGAGGAGATCAGGTGAGCTCACTGACAGTCTAGACTGCAGCTGTCAAGCTATTTCAGTCCGGACCGACTGGTTTTGGGAGAACGAACGGACCGACTGCTGGACTCAGCTTGGACAGGGTCCTGGAGAGTCCAGGGCGGGTTGTGGAGCTCGGATCGCCCGCTGACGGCCTGCCATCATGGGCAACGTGCCCACGGCCAAGAAGGGGAGCGAGATGGAGAGTGGTGGGTGTCATTACGGTGTCGCTCAGAATGATCAGTCTACCTGTCTGTTCACTTCTCTTTTAACAGTCTCTCTGAGGGGACACAGTGCACCCCTGAAGTGTTTAGGGTATAGGCTTCTCAGGATATCCACTATTCTATGCATGCTTAAAATTGTGTAATACAAATAAATCGATCAATCATCACATTTATTTTATAAAGTCCTTTTAACATCAGCAGTGGTCACAAAGTGCTTTTCAGATACCCAGACTAAAATACCCAAAGAGCAGGAAATACTGAGAGAAATATAGGCCTACAGGGGCCTACTCATCTATAGGCCTACAGGGGCCTACTCATCTATTGGCCTACAGGGGCCTCCTCATCTATAGGCCTACAGGGGCCTACTCATCTATAGGCCTACAGGGGCCTACTCATCTATTGGCCTACAAGGGCCTACTCATCTATTGGCCTACAGGGGCCTACTCATCTATTGGCCTACAAGGGCCTACTCATCTATTGGCCTACAGGGGCCTACTCATCTATTGGCCTACAAGGGCCTACTCATCTATTGGCCTACAGGGGCCTACTCATCTATTGGCCTACAGGGGCCTACTCATCTATTGGCCTACAGGGGCCTACTCATCTATTGGCCTACAGGGGCCTACTCATCTATTGGCCTACAGGGCCTACTCATCTATTGGCCTACAGGGGCCTACTCATCTATTGGCCTACAGGGGCCTACTCATCTATTGGCCTACAGGGGCCTACTCATCTATTGGCCTACAGGGGCCTACTCATCTATTGGCCTACAGGGGCCTACTCATCTATTGGCCTACAGGGGCCTACTCATCTATTGGCCTACAGGGGCCTACTCATCTATTGGCCTACAGGGGCCTACTCATCTATTGGCCTACAGGGGCCTACTCATCTATTGGCCTACAGGGGCCTACTCATCTATTGGCCTACAGGGGCCTACTCATCTATTGGCCTACAGGGGCCTACTCATCTATTGGCCTACAGGGGCCTACTCATCTATTGGCCTACAGGGGCCTACTCATCTATTGGCCTACAGGGGCCTACTCATCTATTGGCCTACAGGGGCATACTCATCTATTGGCCTACAGGGGCCTACTCATCTATTGGCCTACAGGGGCCTACTCATCTATAGGCCTACAGGGGCCTACTCATCTATAGGCCTACAGGGGCCTACTCATCTATTGGCCTACAGGGGCCTACTCATCTATTGGTCTACAGGGGCCTACTCATCTATTGGCATACAGGGGCCTACTCATCTATTGGCCTACAGGGGCCTACTCATCTATTGGCCTACAGGGGCCTACTCATCTATTGGCCTACAGGGGCCTACTCATCTATTGGCCTACAGGGGCCTACTCATCTATTGGCCTACAGGGGCCTACTCATCTAATACTTTGTAGCTTACTTCCATATAGCCACATTTGAGCATTCTAGAACATTACAGTTTTAGGACATTACAGTTTTAGAACATTACAGTTCTAGACCATTACAGTTTTAGAACATTACAGTTCTAGACCATTACAGTTTTAGAACCTTACAGTTTTAGAACATTACAGTTCTAG
>NC_060190.1:3655547-3782867 GCF_021184085.1 Oncorhynchus gorbuscha
CCGTACCCCCTACCATACCCCCTACCATACCCCCTACCATACCCACTACCGTACCCACTACCATACCCCCTACATACCCACTACCATACCCACTACCATACCCACTACCATACCCACTACCATACCCACTACCATACCCACTACCATACCCACTACTGTACCCACTACCATACCTACTACCATACCCACTACCATACCCACTACCATACCCACTACCATACCCACTACCATACCCACTACCGTACCCCATAACCACTACCGTACCCCCTACCGTACCCACTACTGTACCCACTACCATACCCCCTACCATACCCACTACTGTACCCACTACCATACCTACTACCATACCCACTACCATACCCACTACCATACCCACTACTGTACCCACTAATATACCCACTACCCACTACCATACCCACTACCATACCCACTACCATACCCACTACCATACCCACTACTGTACCCACTAATATACCCACTACCCACTACCATACCCACTACCATACCCACTACTGTACCCACTAATATACCCACTACCCACTACCATACCCCCTACCATACCCACTAATATACCCACTACCCACTACCATACCCCCTACCATACCCACTACTGTACCCACTAATATACCCACTACCGTACCCCATAACCACTACCGTACCCCTACCATACCCCCTACCATACCCCATTAGACACTGAAAACTTTTGTCCTTCCCATTCACCCTCTGAATCGCACACATACACAATCATGTCTCAAAGCTTAAAACTCCTGCTCTCCTGCTTGAACATGACTCCTCCCCTTCACCTACACTGATTGAAGTGGATTTAACAGGTGACATCAATAAGGGATCACAGCTTTCACCTGGATTCACCTGGTCAGTCTCATGGAAAGATCAGGTGTTCCTAATGTTTTGTACACTCAGTGTACATCTGTGTGTGTGTGTGTGTGTGTGTGTGTGTGTGTGTGTGTGTGTGTGTGTGTGTGTGTGTGTGTGTGTGTGTGTGTGTGTGTGTGTGTGTGTGTGTGTGTGTGTGTGTGTGTGTGTGTGTGTGTGTGTGTGTGTGTGTGTGTGTGTGTGTGTGTGTGTCAGTAACAGATCCTGTCTGTTCTGCAGGACAACACTAACCTGTACATGGTGATGGAGTATGTACCAGGTGGAGAGATGTTCTCTCATCTACGACGAATCGGCAGGTTCAGGTACGTCTTCACAGCAGAGCTGAGCAGTCTGAAATCCCACTCAATGCTCATGGAGCAGTCTGGCACTCAACTCCTCGCTCACGGAGCAGTCTGGCGCTCAACTCCTCGATCATAGACAAGTCTGGCCCTCAACTCCTCGCTCACGGAGCAGTCTGGCGCTCAACTCCTCGCTCACGGAGCAGTCTGGCGCTCAACTCCTCGATCACGGAGCAGTCTGGCACTCAACTCCTCGATCACAGCGCGGTCTGGCGCTCAACTCCTCGATCACGGAGCAGTCTGAAATCCCATTCAATGCTCACGGAGCAGTCTGGCGCTCAACTCCTCGCTCACGGAGCAGTCTGAAATCCCATTCAATGCTCACGGAGCAGTCTGGCCCTCAACTCCTCGCTCACAGAGCAGTCTGGCGCTCAACTCCTCGATCACAGAGCGGTCTGGCGCTCAACATTCTTTCCTTCGCTAAATATCACTCACACGACAACCAGTCCAAATTCACTCCATTAATTTTGTTGTTTAAAAAGACAAACTCCTCATCTACTTTTGTGGCTTTGTACTGTTTGGTTTTGAAGCAGGCTGTCTTCATTGGGCTAGGCGTGTCTCAAGCGACCCGCCTCGACAACATCCGCTGAAATGGCAGAGCGCCAAATTCAAACGACAGAAATTGTAATATTAAACCTTCATGAAAATACAAGTGTCATACATCATTTAAAAGATAAACTTCTGGTTAATCCAGCCGTATTGTCAGATCTCAAAAAGGCTTTACGGCGAAAGCACACCATGTGATTATCTGAGGACAGCGCCCCTCATACAAAAGCATTAAAACATTTTCCAACCAAGCAGACATCGCGAAAGTCAGAAATAGAGATAAAATAATCTTCATCTGGTTGCATTCACACGGGTCCCTGTTACGTAACAAATGGTCCTTTTGTTCAATACAGTCCTTCTTTATTTCCCCCAAAAAGTATGTTTATTTGACGTGTTTCATTCAATAGTCCACCGGTTTCCCTTCGTTCAAAATGCATACAAAATGAATCCAAAATGTTACCAATAAACTTGGTCCAAACATGTCAAACAACGTTCCTAATCAATCCTCAGGTACCTTAATATGTAAATAAACGATCAAATTTAAGACAGAAAATAGTATATTCAATACCGGAGATAATTAACCAAGTGCGTGCCCTCACCGGAGCGCGTCACAATCATTTTTCAACCAAGCAGATGCATCACGAAAGTCAGAAATAGCAATAAAATAAATCGCTTACCTTTGAAGATCTTCATCTTTTTGCAATCTCACATGTCCCAGCTACACAATGAATGGTGGTTTTGTTTGAAAAAGTCCTTCTTTATATCCCAAAAATGTCAGTTTATTTGGCGCGTTTGATTCAGAAATACACCTCTTCCAACTCGCCCAACATGCCTACAAAGGAATGTAAAAAGTAACCTGTAAACTTGGTCCAAACATTTCAAACAACGTTTCTAATCCAACCTCAGGTACCCTAATATGTAAATAATCAATCAAACTTAAGATGGAATAAACTGTTTCCAACACCGGAGAAAAACAACGAGGAGCTTGCTCTCATTCACGCGCACCAAAATACTAGAGTCCTTCTGAGTGACACTTAGAAAGAGTACCAATACTTCTTCATAAATTTTTTTTAAAAACATCTAACAATTTCTAAAGACTGTTGACATCTAGTGGAAGCTATAGGAACTGCAATCTGGGTCCTAATAATTTGGCTTTCCTATAGAAAAGCATTGGAGAAGCATTGGAGAGTCGAATGACCTCAACAACAAAAAAATCCTGGATGGATTATCCTCGGGTTTTCCTGCCAAATCAGTTCTGTTATACTCACAGACATTATTTGAACAGTTTTAGAAAATTTAGAGTGTTTTCTATCCAATACTACATATGCATATGTAACGGATGTGAAACGGCTAGCTAGTCAGCGGTGGTGTGCGCTAAATAGCGTTTCAATCGGTGACGTCACTTGCTCTGAGACCTTGAAGTAGTTGTTCCCCTTGGCGCTGCGTTTGTGGAACGATGGGTAATGATGCTTCGTGGGTGACTGTTCTTGATGTGTGCAGAGGGTCCCTGGTTCACGCCCGGGTATGGGCGCGGGGGCGGTCTAAAGTTATACTGTTACACATATCCTAGCTTCTGAGCCTGAGTAACAGGCAGTTTACTTTGGGCACCTCAGTCATCCGAACTTCAGAATACTGCCCCTATCCCTAAAAGCTAAGAAGCTTCAACATTTCAACAACCTGTCATATGCTATTGAACCAGGAACTAGCTGATGATATGCTGCTGCTGTGTTAAAAACAAAAGTATTTTTCTCTCATTCGTTGATGATCAGATACTTCAGTCGGTTCTGTTGTCTTCACATTTATCAGTTGATAGACAATTTTACACTGTTACACACTTAGATTCCTGTTTTTTTAACAATAGCCTAAATATACATCTCCTGTAAACATCTCCTGTAAACATATCCTGTAGACATCTCCTGTAAACATCTCCTGTAGACATCTCCTGTAAACATCTCCTGTAAACATCTCCTGTAAACATATCCTGTAGACATCTCCTGTAAACATCTCCTGTAAACATATCCTGTAGACATCTCCTGTAAACATCTCCTGTAAACATATCCTGTAGACATCTCCTGTAAACATCTCCTGTAGACATCTCCTGTAAACATCTCCTGTAAACATCTCCTGTAAACATCTCCTGTAGACATCTCCTGTAGACATCTCCTGTAAAAATCTCCTGTAAACATCTCCTGTAGACATCTCCTGTAAACATCTCCAGTAAACATCTCCTGTAGACATCTCCTGTAGACATCTCCTGTAAACATCTCCTGTAAACATCTCCTGTAGACATCTCCTGTAAACATCTCCTGTAAACATCTCCTGTAGACATCTCCTGTAAACATCTCCTGTAGACATCTCATGTAGACATCTCCTGTAGACATCTCCTGTAGACATCTCCTGTAGACATCTCCTGTAGACATCTCCTGTAAACATCTCCTGTGCTGCTGCATGGGTTCATTGGTTGTCTTACTGTCTGTTACACAGGCTGTGACCTATTTCTTGGTTGACTCATATCAACATCTGTGCATGTGGGGTAGGCTAAAGAAATACAACAGAATAGGCCTCATTAAAAGAGCAGTGATGATGGAAATGCTAAATGCTAAAGTGCTGGGCAGAGAATATGACTAGAGCTGGTGGCTGAGAGGCCGACATTTTTCAATCTGCTCCTCGCTCCAGTCAAATTACTCACGCTCCGCTCCTCGCTCCACTACAGCTCCACTCTACTCACATCCTCTGCTACACACACACTCTCTCTCTCTCACACACACACACACACACACACACACACACACACACACACACACACACACACACACACACACACACACACACACACACACACACACACACACACACACACACACACACACACACACACACACAGTTGATCCCCTTTATTGTGTTCTACTGTATTCTATTTAGTTACTGTTGTACTGTCATCTATTCCACTGTATTCTATTTAGTTACTGTAGTACTGTCATCTATTCCACTGTATTCCATTTAGTTACTGTTGTACTGTCATCTATTCCACTGTATTCTATTTAGTTACTGTAGTACTGTCATCTATTCTACTGTATTCTATTTAGTTTCTATAGTACTGTCATGTATTCTACTGTATTCTATTTAGTTACTGTAGTACTGTCATGTATTCTACTGTATTCTATTTAGTTACTGTAGTACTGTCATCTATTCTGCTGTATTCTATTTAGTTTCTATAGTACTGTCATGTATTCTACTGTATTCTATTTAGTTACTGTTGTACTGTCATCTATTCCACTGTATTCTATTTAGTTACTGTAGTACTGTCATCTATTCTACTGTATTCTATTTAGTTTCTATAGTACTGTCATGTATTCTACTGTATTCTATTTAGTTACTGTAGTACTGTCATCTATTCTACTGTATTCTATTTAGTTTCTATAGTACTGTCATGTATTCTACTGTATTCTATTTAGTTACTGTAGTACTGTCATCTATTCTGCTGTATTCTATTTAGTTTCTATAGTACTGTCATGTATTCTACTGTATTCTATTTAGTTACTGTAGTACTGTCATGTATTCTACTGTATTCTATTTAGTTACTGTAGTACTGTCATCTATTCTACTGTATTCTGTTTAGTTACTGTTGTACTGTCATGTATTCTACTGTATTCTATTTAGTTACTGTAGTACTGTCATCTATTCTACTGTATTCTGTTTAGTTACTGTAGTACTGTCATCTATTCTACTGTTATCTTCTCTGCTTAGTTGCTTATTCATCTCTCTCTCTCTGTCCCTCTCTGTCTCTCTCTCTTCCTTCCTTCCTTCCTTCCTTCCTTCCTTCCTTCCTTCCTTCCTTCCTTCCTTCCTTCCTTCCTTCCTTCCTTCCTTCCTTCTCTTCTCTCTCCTCTCTCTCTCTCTCTCTCTCTCTCTCTCTCTCTCTCTCTCTCTCTCTCTCTCTCTCTCTCTCTCTCTCTCTCTCTCTCTCTCTCCTTCCCTCTCTCTCTCTCTCTCTCTCTCTCTCTTCTCTTCCTCTCTCTCTCTCTCTCTCTCTCTCTCTCTCTCTTCCTTCCTCTCTCTCTCTCTTTCTCTCTTCCTTCCTTCCTTCCCCTCCTCTCTCTCTCTCTCTCTCTCTCTCTCTCTCTCTCTCTCTCTCTTCCTTCCTCTCTCTCTCTCTCTCTCTTCCTTCCTCTCTCTCTCTCTTTCTCTCTTCCTTCCTCTCTCTCTCTCTCATGTAGTGAGCCTCATGCTCGGTTCTACGCGGCTCAGATCGTTCTGACCTTTGAGTACCTGCACGCCCTGGACCTCATCTACCGAGACCTGAAACCGGAGAACCTTCTCATAGACCAGCAGGGCTACATACAGGTGACATAGCATGACATAGAGCTATATACAGGTGACATAGGATGACGTAAAGCAACATACAGGTCATTTAACCTGATGTAGGGTTAGAAACAGTTGATATAAACCGACATAAGGTTATGTACGGACTACACACATTAGGTTGTAATATTTGTATTGAGGATGTTATAGACGGGACAAAACCCAGGCGGGGAAGCAAAGGATTGTTGACAACATGTAAACTATATTTCCTCTCCAAGTCTTTAATCTAAGGATTGTTGACAACATGTAAACTATATTTCCTCTCCAAGTCTTTAATCTAAGGATTGTTGACAACATGTAAACTATATTTCCTCTCCAAGTCTTTAATCTAAGGATTGTTGACAACATGTAAACTATATTTCCTCTCCAAGTCTTTAATCTAAGGATTGTTGACAACATGTAAACTATATTTCCTCTCCAAGTCTTTATTGAAAAAAGACAAATGTGCACAATAAGCACTTGTTGTTTCTCAAATACACTGCATTCAGAAGGTATTCAGACCCTTTAACTTTTCCAACATTTTGTTACGTTACAGCCCTATTCTAAAATGAATTAAATTGTTTTTTCCTTCATTAATCTCCACACAATACCCCATAATGACAAAGCAAAATGGAGTTACGTTACAGCCCTATTCTAAAATGAATTAAATAGTTATTTCCTTCATTAATCTCCACACAATACCCCATAATGACAAAGCAAAATGGAGTTACGTTACAGCCCTATTCTAAAATGAATTAAATAGTTTTTTCCTTCATTAATCTCCACACAATACCCCATAATGACAAAGCAAAATGGAGTTATGTTACAGCCCTATTCTAAAATAAATTAAAATGCCATACAAAGCTTGTGTAGTCAAAAATTAATTTATGATCGTATGCTAATCCATTTGTTTGTATGCTGTTCTTTGTATGGCATTTTAATATTTGATAATTAACCAATGATATTAGGCCACTCTTGGCCATGATTACAGACACCTGTGTCTTTTGACTATAGAAACAAATCATCCCGCAGTGTTTGTGATTATATCCTGATGAAGACAGCTTGGCTGTCGAAACGTTGGTAATTAAATTATTGCATCTGAGCTCCTAGAGTGTGCGGCTCTCTTTTATTTTCAAGTTTTCTATTCCGCTCGCCAGCACCTCGCCTAATTAGGTGTGCGTTTGTTTTTCTTCTAGAGCATTCTAGCTAACAACTGCTGCATCCAAAACAGTTGTTTAGCCGAGATCACGACCAATAGGATCTGTGACTGTTCAAGCAAGAATCAAAACATCATTGTAAGCATATAGGTATATGAGAACACCCAAAAAGTGAATTTGTTTAGAAGTAATATAAACTTAAATCAAAGCTATGGGCGCAGATGGCAATGGCGCAGACAATGAGCGCAGATGGCGAAGGCTTTCTCACTGCCGCCAAGAGTTTTGCGCATCTTTGCGTGACGTCAGTGTGTCGTACTGGAAAGGGTTCTAATTACATGCGCTTACTGTATATGTCTGTGTACCAGGCGCTACAACAGTGGTTTATAGTGCAGTCTCTGCTTCCGCCTAGTGGGGAACAGTGGTACTGCAGATTCCTCTGTAGCTACTATTTAACTACTGCGTAACTACTGTGTCTTTATAACTAAATATTTCTCTCCTCCTCTCTCTCTCTCTCTATTCAAAGGGCTTTATTGGCATGGGAAACATATGGTAACATTGCCAAAGCAAGTAAAATAGATAATAAACAAAAGTTAAATAAGCAATCAAAAATGAACAGAAAACATTACACTCACAGAAGTTTCAAAGGAATAGAGACATTTCAAATGTCATTATGACTATGTACAGTGTTATAACAATGTGCAAATAAATATGGGTTGTATTTTCAATGGTCACTCTCTCTCTCAGGTGACAGATTTTGGTTTTGCTAAGCGTGTGAAAGGTCGAACCTGGACACTGTGTGGAACCCCAGAGTACCTGGCCCCAGAGATCATCCTCAGCAAGGTGAGCCACAATGGAGGCTCAGTGGCGAAGCACTGAATGGGATTCTGTGCAACTACTTTACTGGTATCAAAATGGAGGAGGCAGCTGTCCCTGAGGCATTACTTTACTACAGACCTCAGTTACTTTCTCTCTCTACCTCCAAACCTCAATGTAACACTCAACATGTTAAATCTCCTCTCTCCCTCTTTACCTCCCTACCTCCCTCCCTCCCTCTCCCTCCTTTCCCTCCTTCCCCCTCCATCCATTCTCCCACTCCCCTCATTCCCCCCCCTCCCTCCCCTCCCCTCCCCTCCTCCCTCTCTCTCCCTCTCCCCTCCTCCATCCATTCTCCCACTCCCCTCATTCCCCTCCCCTCCTCCCTCTCTCTCCCTCTCCAGGGGTATAACAAGGCGGTAGACTGGTGGGCGTTGGGTGTGTTGATCTATGAGATGGCAGCCGGTTATCCTCCCTTCTTCGCTGACCAGCCCATACAAATTTATGAAAAGATCGTCTCTGGGAAGGTGAGCTGGGCCAGTGTAACGGACATAAGTACGTGAGATCACTCCATAGCTAGCTTCAAATGTTGCCAATGGAGCTATCGAATAGGATGCTTTTCTATAGCACAACTGGTTGGCGCGTTGTTAAGGAGAGTGGTCACGTACAACGGAGTTGTAGTCAGAGAGGGGAAAAGCTAAACTAGCATACTGACTAGGTTTCACTAGGTTGTGTTGCAAGTGGCACCTTTCCCTGTATGAATACTTTTGGCCAGGGCCACATCACCCGTTTCCCTTTACGAATACTTTTGACCAGGGCCACATCACCCGTTTCCCTTTACGAATACTTTTGACCAGGGCCACATCACCAGTTTCCCTTTACGAATACTTTTGACCAGGGCCACATCACCCGTTTCCCTTTACGAATACTCTTGACCAGGGCCACATCACCCGTTTCCCTGTGTGAATACTTTTGACCAGGGCCATATCACCCGTTTCCCTTTATGAACTACTTTTGGCCAGGGCCACATCACCCGTTTCCCTGTGGGAACTACTTTTGACCAGGGCCACATCACCAGTTTCCCTTTACGAATACTCTTGACCAGGGCCACATCACCCGTTTCCCTGTGTGAATACTTTTGGCCAGGGCCATATCACCCGTTTCCCTGTGTGAATACTTTTGACCAGGGCCATATCACCCGTCTCCATTTACAAACTACTTTTGGCCAAGGCCACATCAACCGTTTCCCTTTATGAACTACTTTTGACCAGGGCCCATTGGCGTGACATTGCTGAGCTGAGATCATTGCTAGCTAACTTTAATAACTTTGTGTGTAATACTGTGCGCTATTGAAACATACATGCAACTATAATATATTGACTATAATCAGGGCATTATTTCAGAAACACAACTCGAGTTGCATTCCAGACGTCCCAGTCAGGAACAAAGTGTGTTGCGTGGAGTGATGACACAGCTGTCAGAGGTCACACAGGCAGAGGATCTGTTCACCCCTCTTCTATAGAGACGCTGAGTGTCTCCTAAAAGTGGCCCGTTTGCATCCCTGGGTAGTCTCTCTTTGGACTCAGTGCTTCAGTGTTCTGACACTCCTACGATGGATCCCTATGGGGCCCTGTTCAAATGTAGTGCACTATTTAGGGCATAGGATACCATTTGGAACTTCTACCTACTCTACACTATATATATAATTTATATATATATATATATATATATATATATATATATATATATATATATATATATATATATATATATATATATATATATATATATATATATATATATATATATATATATATATATATATATATATATATATATATATATATATATATATATATATATATGAAGTCATTTTTCAACCACTCCACAAATGTATTTTTAACAAACTATAGTTTTGGCAAGTCGGTTAGGAGATCTACTTCATGCATGACACAAGTAATTTTTCCAACAATGGCTTACAGACAGATGATTTCACTTATAATTCACTGTATCACAATTCCAGTGGGTCAGAAGTGTACATACACTAAGTTGACTGTGCCTTTAAACAGCTTGGAAAATTCCAGGAAAATGATGCCATGACTTTAGAAGCTTCTGATAGGCTAATTGACATCATTTGAGTCAATTGGAGGTGTACATGTGGATGTATTTCAAGGCCTACCTTCAAACTCAGTGCCTCTTTGCTTGACATCATGGGAAAATCAGAAGAAATCAGCCAAGATCTCAGAAAACAATATGTAGACCTGCACAAGTCTGGTTCATCCTTGGGAGCAATTTCCAAACACCTGAAGGTACCACATTCACCTGTACAAACATTAGTATGCAAGTATAAACACCATGGGACCACGCAGCCATCATACCGCTCAGGAAGGAGGCGCGTTCTGTCTCCTAGAGATGAACCTACTTTGGTGTGAAAAGTGCAAATCAATCCCAGAACAACATCAAAGGACCTTGTGAAGATGCTGGAGGAAACAGGTACAAAAGTATCTATATCCACAGTAAAACGAGTCCTACATCGACATAACCTGAAAGGCCGCTCAGCAAGGAAGAAGCCACTGCTCCAAAACTGCCATAAAAAAGCCAGACTACGGTTTGCAACTGCACATGGGGACAAAGATCATACTTTTGGAGAAATGTCCTCTGGTATGATGACACAAATATAGAACTGTTTGGCCATAATGACCATCGTTATGTTTGGAGGAAAAAGGGGGATGCTTGCAAGCCGAAGAACACCATCCCAACCGTGAAGCACGGGGGTGGCAGCATCATGTTGTGGGGGTGCTTTTCTGCAGGAGGGACTGGTGCACTTCACAAAATAGATGGCATCATGAGGTAGGAAAATGATATGGGTATATTGAAGCAACATCTCAAGACTTATTTCAGGAAGTTAAAGCTTGGTCGCAAATGGACAATGACCCCAAGCATACTTCCAAAGTTGTGGCAAAATGGCCGAAGAACAACAAAGTCAAGGTATTGGAGTGACCATCACAAAGCCCTGACCTCAATCCTATAGAAAATGTGTGGGCAGAACTGCAAAAGCGTGCGAGAGCAAGGAGACCTACAAACCTGACTCAGTTACACCAGCTCTGTCGGGAAGAATGGGCCAAAATTCACCCAACTTATTGTGGGAAGCTTGTGGAAGGCTACCTGAAACATTTGACCCAATGTCACGCCTTGGTCTTAGTATTTTGTGTTTTCTTTATATATTTGGTCAGGCCAGGGTGTGACATGGGTTTATGTTGTTGTATTTCGTATTGGGGTTTTTGTATTATTGGGATTGCGGCTGAGTAGGGGTGTTGTATGGACTTGGCTGCCTGAGGCGGTTCTCAATCAGAGTCAGGTGATTCTCGTTGTCTCTGATTGGGAACCGTATTTAGGTAGCCTGGTTTCGCTTTGTATTTCGTGGGTGATTGTTCCTGTCTCTGTGTAGTTTCACCAGATAGGCTGTAATTAGGTTTCACGTTCCGTTTGTTATTTTGTATCGTTATTTCATGTGTCGCTTTTTCCAATAAAGTCATGAGTAACAACCACGCTGCATTTCGGACTCTCTTTCGACAAACTGAAGAACGCCGTTACACCCAAGTTAAACAATTTTAAGGCATATATATATATATATTATTATTATTATTATTTATTATATATATATATATTTCTATATGCGCTACCGTTCAAGAGTTTGGGGTCACTTAGAAATATCTTCTTCTTTTTGTCGAAAGAAAAGCACATTTGTTGTCCATTAAAATAACATCAAATTCATCAGAAATACAGTATATAGAAATAATATATATATATATATATATATACACTGCTCAAAAAAATAAAGGGAACACTAAAATCTCACATCCTAGATCTGAATGAATGAAATATTCTTATTAAATACTTTTTTCTTTACATAGTTGAATGTGCTGACAACAAAATCACACAAAAATTATCAATGGAAATCAAATTTATCAACCCATGGAGGTTTGGATTGGAGACACACTCAAAATTAAAGTGGAAAACCACACTACAGGCTGATCCAACTTTGATGTAATGTCCTTAAAACAAGTCAAAATGAGGCTCAGTAGTGTGTGTGGCCTCCACGTGCCTGTATGACCTCCCTACAACGCCTGGGCATGCTCCTGATGAGGTGGCGGATGGTCTCCTGAGGGATCTCCTCCCAGACCTGGACTAAAGCATCCGCCAACTCCTGGACAGTCTGTGGTGCAACGTGGCGTTGGTGGATGGAGCGAGACATGATGTCTCAGATGTGCTCAACTGGATTCAGGTCTGGGGAACGGGCGGGCCAGTCCATAGCACCAATGCCTTCCTCTTGCAGGAACTGCTGATACACTCCAGCCACATGAGGTCTAGCATTGTCTTGCATTAGGAGGAACCCAGGGCCAACCGCACCAGCATATGGTCTCACAAGGGGTCTGAGGATCTCATCTCGGTACCTAATGGCAGTCAGGCTACCTCTGGGGAGCACATGGAGGGCTGTGCTGTCTCCCAAAGAAATGCCAGCCCACACCATGACTGACCCACCGCCAAAACGGTCATGCTGGAGGATGTTGCAGGCAGCAGAACGTTCTCCACGGCGTCTCCAGACTCTGTCACGTCTGTCACATGTGCTCAGTGTGAACCTGCTTTCATCTGTGAAGAGTTCTCTGACAAATGCCCAACGTCCTGCACGGTGTTGGG
The DNA here is from genome assembly GCF_021184085.1 of Oncorhynchus gorbuscha. NCBI lineage: Eukaryota > Metazoa > Chordata > Actinopteri > Salmoniformes > Salmonidae > Oncorhynchus > Oncorhynchus gorbuscha. The sequence goes on from NC_060190.1 coordinate 3,668,335, forward strand.
CTGTAAGCACAACCCCCACCTGTGGACGTCGGGCCCTCATACCACCCACATGGAGTCTGTTTCTGACCATTTGAGCAGACACATGCACATTTGTGCCTGCTGGAGGTCATTTTGCAGGGCTCTGGCAGTGCTCCTCCTGCTCCTCCTTGCACAAAGGCGGAGGTAGCGGTCCTGCTGCTGGGTTGTTGCCCTCCTACGGCCTCCTCCACATCTCCTGATGTACTGGCCTGTCTCCTGGTAGCGTCTCCATGCTCTGGACACTACGCTGACAGACACAGCAAACCTTCTTGCCACAGCTCCCATTAATGTGCCATCCTGGATGAGCTGCACTACCTGAGCCACTTGGGTGGGTTGTAGACTCAGTCTCATGCTACCACTAGAGTGAAAGCACTGCCAGCATTCAAAAGTGACCAAAACATCAGCCAGGAAGCATAGGAACTGAGAAGTGGTCTGTGGTCCCCACCTGCAGAACCACTCCTTTATTGGGGGTGTCTTGCTAATAGCCTATAATTTCCACCTGTTGTCTATCCCATTTGCTCAACAGCATGTGCAATTTTTGTCAATCAGTGTTGCTTCCTAAGTGGACAGTTTGTTTTCACAGAAGTGTGATTGACTTGGAGTTACATTGTGTTGTTTAAGTGTTCCCTTTATTTTTTTGAGCCCAAATGAATGGACAAAAAAAAGTGCTTTTGTTTCAAAAACAAGAACATGTCTAAGTGACCCCAAACTTTTGAACGGTAGTGTGTGTATGTGTATATATGTATATTTGCCTGTCTATTAATTTTAGATCAGCACTGAGATGAGAACCTGGTTTGCCTCTTCCTTCTAACATCTCTCCACCCTCCCTCCTCTCCTTCCCCTGTCCACCCCCTCTCCATCCTCCACCCTCTTCTCCTACTCACCTTCCTCCACCTCCTCTCCTCTGCCCTCCTCTCCTCCCCCACACTACCACTCCCCCTTCCCCTCCTCCTCTTCCCTCCTCTCCTCCCCTATCTCCCTCTCTACTCTCCCACACCACCACTCCTCCTCCCCCTCTCCTCTCCTCACACATCTCCTTCTCTACTCTCCCACACCACCACTCCTCCTCCCCCCCTCTCCTATCCTCCCCATCTCCTTCTCTACTCTCCCACACCACCACTCCTCCTCCCCCTCTCCTCTCCTCCCCCATCTCTATCTCTACTCTCCCACACCACCACTCCTCCTCCTCCTCTCCTCTCCTCCCCCATCTCCTTCTCTACTCTCCCACACCACCACTCCTCCTCCCCCATCTCCTTCTCTACTCTCCCACACCACCACTCCTCCTCCCCCATCTCCTTCTCTACTCTCCCACACCACCACTCCTCCTCCCCCTCTCCTCTCCTCCCCCTCTCCTCTCCTCTCCTCCCCCTCTCCTCTCTTCCCTCCTCTCCTCCCCTATCTCCTTCTCTACTCTCCCACACCACCACTCCCCCTCCCCCTCTCCTCTCCTCCCCCCCCTCTCCTCTCTTCCCTCCTCTCCTCCTCCATCTCCTTCTCTACTCTCCCACACCACCACTCCCTCTCCCCCTCTCCTCTCCTCCCCCAGGTGCGTTTCCCCTCCCACTTCAGCTCTGACCTGAAGGATCTGTTGAGGAATCTACTACAGGTGGACCTGACCAAGCGCTATGGCAACCTGAAGAACGGCGTCAACGACATCAAGGGACACAAGTGGTTCGCCACCACTGATTGGATCGCCGTCTACCAGAGAAAGGTGAGGGGTCTAACTGATATGTAGGGTACAGTATACCAGAGAAAGGTGAGGGGTCTAACTGATATGTAGGGTACAGTATACCAGATAAAGGTGAGAGGTCTAACTGATATGTAGGGTACAGTATACCAGAGAAAGGTGAGAGGTCTAACTGATATGTAGGGTACAGTATACCAGAGAAAGGTGAGGGGTCTAACTGATATGTAGGGTACAGTATACCAGAGAAAGGTGAGAGGTCTAACTGATATGTAGGGTACAGTATACCAGAGAAAGGTGAGGGGTCTAACTGATATGTAGGGTACAGTATACCAGAGAAAGGTGAGGGGTCTAACTGATATGTAGGGTACAGTATACCAGAGAAAGGTGAGGGGTCTAACTGAGTAGGGTACAGTATACCAGAGAAAGGTGAGGGGTCTAACTGATTGGAGAAAGGTGAGGGGATCTAACTGATATGTAGGGTACAGTATACCAGAGAAAGGTGAGGGGTCTAACTGATATGTAGGGTACAGTATACCAGAGAAAGGTGAGAGGTCTAACTGATATGTAGGGTATAGTATACCAGAGAAAAGGTGAGGGGTCTAACTGATATGTAGGGTACAGTATACCAGAGAAAGGTGAGGGGTCTAACTGATATGTAGGGTACAGTATACCAGAGAAAGGTGAGAGGTCTAACTGATATGTAGGGTACAGTATACCAGAGAAAGGTGAATATGTAGGGTACAGTATACCAGAGAAGGTGAGAGGTCTAACTGTGAGAGGTCTAACTGATATGTAGGGTACAGTATACCAGAGAAAGGTGAGGGGTCTAACTGATATGTAGGGTACAGTATACCAGAGAAAGGTGAGAGGTCTAACTGATATGTAGGGTACAGTATACCAGAGAAAGGTGAGAGGTCTAACTGATATGTAGGGTACAGTATACCAGAGAAAGGTGAGAGGTCTAACTGATATGTAGGGTACAGTATACCAGAGAAAAGGTGAGGGTCTAACTGATATGTAGGGTACAGTATACCAGAGAAAGGTGAGAGGTCTAACTGATATGGTACAGTATACCAGAGAAAGGTGAGGGGTCTAACTGATATGTAGGGTACAGTATACAGTATAACTGATATGTAGGGTACAGTAGAGAAAGGTGAGAGGTCTAACTGATATGTAGGGTACAGTATACCAGAGAAAGGTGAGGGGTCTAACTGATATGTAGGGTACAGTATACCAGAGAAAGGTGAGGGGTCTAACTGATTGGATCGCCGTATACCAGAGAAAGGTGAGAGGTCTAACTGATATGTAGGTTACAGTATACCAGAGAAAGGTGAGAGGTCTAACTGATATGTAGGGTACAGTATACCAGAGAAAGGTGAGAGGTCTAACTGATATGTAGGGTACAGTATACCAGAGAAAGGTGAGGGGTCTAACTGATATGTAGGGTACAGTATACCAGAGAAAGGTGAGAGGTCTAACTGATATGTAGGGTACAGTATACCAGAGAAAGGTGAGGGGTCTAACTGATATGTAGGGTACAGTATACCAGAGAAAGGTGAGGGGTCTAACTGATATGTAGGGTACAGTATACCAGAGAAAGGTGAGGGGTCTAACTGATATGTAGGGTACAGTATACCAGAGAAAGGTGAGAGGTCTAACTGATATGTAGGGTACAGTATACCAGAGAAAGGTGAGGGTCTAACTGATATGTAGGGTACAGTATACCAGAGAAAGGTGAGAGGTCTAACTGATATGTAGGGTACAGTATACCAGAGAAAGGTGAGGGTCTAACTGATATGTAGGGTCTAACTGATATGTATGTAGGGTACAGTATACCAGAGAAAGGTGAGAGGTCTAACTGATATGTAGGGTACAGTATACCAGAGAAAGGTGAGAGGTCTAACTGATATGTAGGGTACAGTATACCAGAGAAGAGGTGAGTAGGGTCTAACTGATATGTAGGGTACAGTATACCAGAGAAAGGTGAGAGGTCTAACTGATATGTAGGGTACAGTATACCAGAGAAAGGTGAGAGGTCTAACTGATATGTAGGGTACAGTATACCAGAGAAAGGTGAGAGGTCTAACTGATATGTAGGGTACAGTATACCAGAGAAAGGTGAGAGGTCTAACTGATATGTAGGGTACAGTATACCAGAGAAAGGTGAGAGGTCTAACTGATATGTAGGGTACAGTATACCAGAGAAAGGTGAGAGGTCTAACTGATATGTAGGGTACAGTATACCAGAGAAAGGTGAGAGGTCTAACTAGGTATGTAGGGTACAGTATACCAGAGAAAGGTATGTAGGGTACAGTATACCAGAGAAAGGTGAGAGGTCTAACTGATATGTAGGGTACAGTATACCAGAGAAAGGTGAGAGGTCTAACTGATATGTAGGGTACAGTATACCAGAGAAAGGTGAGAGGTCTAACTGATATGTAGGGTACAGTATACCAGAGGTGAGAGGTCTAACTGATATGTAGGGTACAGTATACCAGAGAAAGGTGAGAGGTCTAACTGATATGTAGGGTACAGTATACCAGAGAAAGGTGAGAGGTCTAACTGATATGTAGGGTACAGTATACCAGAGAAAGGTGAGAGGTCTAACTGATATGTAGGGTACAGTATACCAGAGAAAGGTGAGAGGTCTAACTGATATGTAGGGTACAGTATACCAGAGAAAGGTGAGAGGTGAGAGGTCTAACTGATATGTAGGGTACAGTATACCAGAGAAAGGTGAGAGGTCTAACTGATATGTAGGGTACAGTATACCAGAGAAAGGTGAGAGGTCTAACTGATATGTAGGGTACAGTATACCAGAGGTGAAAGGTGAGAGGATAAAGGTGAGAGGTCTAACTGATATGTAGGGTACAGTATACCAGAGAAAGGTGAGAGGTCTAACTGATATGTAGGGTACAGTATACCAGAGAAAGGTGAGAGGTCTAACTGATATGTAGGGTACAGTATACCAGAAAGAAAGGTGAGAAAGGTGAGAGGTCTAACTGATATGTAGGGTACAGTATACCAGAGAAAGGTGAGAGGTCTAACTGATATGTAGGGTACAGTATACCAGAGAAAGGTGAGAGGTCTAACTGATATGTAGGGTACAGTATACCAGAGAAAGGTGAGAGGTCTAACTGATATGTAGGGTACAGTATACCAGATAAAGGTGAGAGGTCTAACTGATATGTAGGGTACAGTATACCAGATGATAACTGATATGGGGTACAGTATACCAGAGAAAGGTGAGAGGTCTAACTGATATGTAGGGTACAGTATACCAGATAAAGGTGAGAGGTCTAACTGATATGTAGGGTACAGTATACCAGATAAAGGTGAGAGGTCTATGATATGTAGGGTACAGTATACCAGAGAAAGGTGAGAGGTCTAACTGATATGTAGGGTACAGTATACTAACTGATATGTAGGGTACAGTATACCAGATAAAGGTGAGAGGTCTAACTGATATGTAGGGTACAGTATACCAGATAAAGGTGAGAGGTGAGAGGTCTAACTGATATGTAGGGTACAGTATACCAGAGAAAGGTGAGAGGTCTAACTGATATGTAGGGTACAGTATACCAGATAAAGGTGAGAGGTCTAACTGATATGTAGGGTACAGTATACCAGATAAAGGTGAGAGGTCTAACTGATATGTAGGGTACAGGATAAAGGTACTAGTATACCAGATAAAGGTGAGAGGTCTAACTGATATGTAGGGTACAGTATACCAGAGAAAGGTGAGAGGTCTAACTGATATGTAGGGTACAGTATACCAGAGAAAGGTGAGAGGTCTAACTGATATGTAGGGTACAGTATACCAGAGAAAGGTGAGAGGTCTAACTGATATGTAGGGTACAGTATACCAGAGAAAGGTGAGAGGTCTAACTGATATGTAGGGTACAGTATACCAGAGAAAGGTGAGAGGTCTAACTGATATGTAGGGTACAGTATACCAGATAAAGGTGAAGGTCTAACTGATATGTAGGGTACAGTATACCAGATAAAGGGGTGAGAGGTCTAACTGATATGTAGGGTACAGTATACCAGAGAAAGGTGAGAGGTCTAACTGATATGTAGGGTACAGTATACCAGAGAAAGGTGAGAGGTCTAACTGATATGTAGGGTACAGTATACCAGAGAAAGGTGAGAGGTCTAACTGATATGTAGGGTACAGTATACCAGAGAAAGGTGAGAGGTCTAACTGATATGTAGGGTACAGTATACCAGAGAAAGGTGAGAGGTCTAACTGATATGTAGGGTACAGTATACCAGAGATAAGGTGAGAGGTCTAACTGATATGTAGGGTACAGTGAGAGGTCTAACTGATATGTAGGGTACAGTATACCAGAGAAAGGTGAGAGGTCTAACTGATATGTAGGGTACAGTATACCAGAGAAAGGTGAGAGGTCTAACTGATATGGGGTCTAACTGATATGTAGGGTACAGTATACCAGAGAAAGGTGAGAGGTCTAACTGATATGTAGGGTACAGTATACCAGAGAAAGGTGAGAGGTCTAACTGATATGTAGGGTACAGTATACCAGATAAAGGTGAGAGGTCTAACTGATATGTAGGGTACAGTATACCAGAGAAAGGTGAGAGGTCTAACTGATATGTAGGGTACAGTATACCAGATAAAGGTGAGAGGTCTAACTGATATGTAGGGTACAGTATACCAGATAAAAGGTGAGAGGTCTAACTGATATGTAGGGTACAGTATACCAGAGAAAGGTGAGAGGTCTAACTGATATGTAGGAGTACAGTACAGTATACCAGAGAAAGGTGAGAGGTCTAACTGATATGTAGGGTACAGTATACCAGATAAAGGTGAGAGGTCTAACTGATATGTAGGGTACAGTATACCAGATAAAGGTAGAGAAAGGTGAGAGGTCTAACTGATATGTAGGGTACTATACCAGATAAAGGTGAGAGGTCTAACTGATATGTAGGGTACAGTATACCAGAGAAAGGTGAGAGGTCTAACTGATATGTAGGGTACAGTATACCAGATAAAGGTGAGAGGTCTAACTGATATGTAGGGTACAGTATACCAGATAAAGGTGAGAGGTGGGGTCTAACTGATATGTAGGGTACAGTATACCAGATAAAGGTGAAAACTGGTGAGAGGTCTAACTGATAACTGATATGTAGGGTACAGTATACCAGAGAAAGGTGAGAGGTCTAACTGATATGTAGGGTACAGTATACCAGAGAAAGGTGAGAGGTGGGGTCTAACTGATATGTAGGGTACAGTATACCAGATAAAGGTGAGAGGTCTAACTGATATGTAGGGTACAGTATACCAGAGAAAGGTGAGGGGTCTAACTGATATGTAGGGTACAGTATACCAGATAAAGGTGAGAGGTCTAACTGATATGTAGGGTACAGTATACCAGATAAAGGTGAGAGGTCTAACTGATATGTAGGGTACAGTATACCAGATAAAGGTGAGAGGTGGGGTCTAACTGAAATGTAGGGTACAGTATACCAGAGAAAGGTGAGAGGTCTAACTGATATGTAGGGTACAGTATACCAGATAAAGGTGAGAGGTCTAACTGATATGTAGGGTACAGTATACCAGATAAAGGTGAGAGGTCTAACTGATATGTAGGGTACAGTATACCAGATAAAGGTGAGAGGTCTAACTGATATGTAGGGTACAGTATACCAGATAACAGTATACCAGATAAAGGTGAGGTCTGGGTCTAACTGAGGTCTAACTGATATGTAGGGTACAGTATACCAGATAAAGGTGAGAGGTGGGTAGAGATAAAGTCTAACTGATATGTAGGGTACAGTATACCAGATAAAGGTGAGAGGTCTAACTGATATGTAGGGTACAGTATACCAGATAAAGGTGAGAGGTCTAACTGATATGTAGGGTACAGTATACCAGATAAAGGTGAGAGGTCTAACTGATATGTAGGGTACAGTATACCAGATAAAGGTGAGAGGTCTAACTGATATGTCTAAAGGTCTGAACTGATGTAGGGTACAGTATACCAGAGAAAGGTGAGAGGTCTAACTGATATGTAGGGTACAGTATACCAGAGAAAGGTGAGAGGTCTAACTGATATGTAGGGTACAGTATACCAGAGAAAGGTGAGAGGTCTAACTGATATGTAGGGTACAGTATACCAGAGAAAGGTGAGAGGTCTAACTGATATGTAGGGTACAGTATACCAGAGAAAGGTGAGAGGTCTAACTGATATGTAGGGTACAGTATACCAGATAAAGGTGAGGGTCTAACTGACCTGATATGTAGGGTGAATAGAAGGTGAGAGGTCTAACTGATATGTAGGGTACAGTATACCAGATAAAGGTGAGAGGTCTAACTGAGAGGGTAAGGTACCAGAGAAAGGTGAGAGGTCTAACTGATATGTAGGGTACAGTATACCAGAGAAAGGTGAGAGGTCTAACTGATATGTAGGGTACAGTATACCAGAGAAAGGTGAGAGGTCTAACTGATATGTAGGGTACAGTATACCAGAGAAAGGTGAGAGGTCTAACTGATATGTAGGGTACAGTATACCAGAGAAAGGTGAGAGGTCTAACTGATATGTAGGGTACAGTATACCAGAGAAAGGTGAGAGGTCTAACTGATATGTAGGGTACAGTATACCAGAGGTGAAATATGGTGAGAGGTCTAACTGATATGTAGGGTACAGTATACCAGATAAAGGTGAGAGGTCTAACTGATATGTAGGGTACAGTATACCAGAGAAAGGTGAGAGGTGGAGTCTAACTGATATGTAGGGTACAGTATACCAGAGAAAGGTGAGAGGTCTAACTGATATGTAGGGTACAGTATACCAGATAAAGGTGAGAGGGTCTAACTGATATGTAGGGTACAGTATACCAGAGAAAGGTGAGAGGTCTAACTGATATGTAGGGTACAGTATACCAGATAAAGGTGAGAGGTGAGAGGTCTAACTGATATGTAGGGTACAGTATACCAGATAAAGGTGAGGGTCTAACTGATATGATAACTGATATGGGTACAGTATACCAGATAAAGGTGACAGTATACCAGAGAAAGGTGAGAGTCTAACTGATATGTAGGGTACAGTATACCAGATAAAGGTGAAGGTGATATGGGGTCTAACTGATATGTAGGGTACAGTATACCAGAGAAAGGTGAGAGGTCTAACTGATATGTAGGGTACAGTATACCAGATAAAGGTGAGAGGTGGGGTCTAACTGATATGTAGGGTACAGTATACCAGATAACTGATATGTAAGGTGAGAGGTCTAACTGATATGTAGGGTACAGTATACCAGATAAAGGTGAGAGGTCTAACTGATATGTAGGGTACAGTATACCAGATAAAGGTGAGAGGTGAGAGGTCTAACTGATATGTAGGGTACAGTATACCAGATAAAGGTGAGAGGTCTAACTGATATGTAGGGTACAGTATACCAGATAAAGGTGAGAGTCTAACTGATATGTAGGGTACAGTATACCAGATAAAGGTGAGGGTCTAACTGATATGTAGGGTACAGTATACCAGAGAAAGGTGAGAGGTCTAACTGATATGTAGGGTACAGTATACCAGATAAAGGTGAGAGGTGAGAGGTCTAACTGATATGTAGGGTACAGTATACCAGATAAAGGTGAGGGGTGTAACTGATATGTAGGGTACAGTATACCAGATAAAGGTGAGAAGTCTAACTGATATGTAGGGTACAGTATACCAGATAAAGGTGAGAGGTGGGGTCTAACTGATATGTAGGGTACAGTATACCAGAGAAAGGTGAGAGGTCTAACTGATATGTAGGGTACAGTATACCAGAGAAAGGTGAGAGGTCTAACTGATATGTAGGGTACAGTATACAGATAAAGGTGAGAGGTCTAACTGATATGTAGGGTACAGTATACCAGAGAAAGGTGAGAGGTGAGAGGTCTAACTGATATGTAGGGTACAGTATACCAGATAAAGGTGAGAGGTCTAACTGATATGTAGGGTACAGTATACCAGAGAAAGGTGAGAGGTCTAACTGATATGTAGGGTACAGTATACCAGATAAAGGTGAGAGGTCTAACTGATATGTAGGGTACAGTATACCAGATAAAGGTGAGAGGTGGGGTCTAACTGATATGTAGGGTACAGTATACCAGATAAAGGTGAGAGGTGGGGTCTAACTGATATGTAGGGTACAGTATACCAGAGAAAGGTGAGAGGTCTAACTGATATGTAGGGTACAGTATACCAGATAAAGGTGAGAGGTCTAACTGATATGTAGGGTACAGTATACCAGATAAAGGTGAGAGGTCTAACTGATATGTAGGGTACAGTATACCAGATAAAGGTGAGAGGTCTAACTGATATGTAGGGTACAGTATACCAGATAAAGGTGAGAGGTCTAACTGATATGTAGGGTACAGTATACCAGATAAAGGTGAGAGGTCTAACTGATATGTAGGGTACAGTATACCAGATAAAGGTGAGAGGTCTAACTGATATGTAGGGTACAGTATACCAGATAAAGGTGAGAGGTCTAACTGATATGTAGGGTACAGTATACCAGATAAAGGTGAGAGGTCTAACTGATATGTAGGGTACAGTATACCAGATAAAGGTGAGGGTCTAACTGATATGTCTAACTGATATGATATGGGGTACAGTATACCAGATAAAAGGTGAGGGGTCTAACTGATATGTAGGGTACAGTATACCAGATAAAGGTGAGGGGTCTAACTGATATGTAGGGTACAGTATACCAGATAAAGGTGAGAGGTCTAACTGATATGTAGGGTACAGTATACCAGATAAAGGTGAGAGGTCTAACTGATATGTAGGGTACAGTATACCAGATAAAGGTGAGAGGTCTAACTGATATGTAGGGTACAGTATACCAGATAAAGGTGAGAGGTGAGAGGTCTAACTGATATGTAGGGTACAGTATACCAGATAAAGGTGAGAGGTGAGAGGTCTAACTGATATGTAGGGTACAGTATACCAGATAAAGGTGAGAGGTCTAACTGATATGTAGGGTACAGTATACCAGATAAAGGTGAGAGGTCTAACTGATATGTAGGGTACAGTATACCAGATAAAGGTGAGAGGTCTAACTGATATGTAGGGTACAGTATACCAGATAAAGGTGAGAGGTCTAACTGATATTTAGGGTACAGTATACCAGATAAAGGTGAGAGGTGATATGAGGTCTAACTGATATGATATGGGTACAGTATACCAGATAAAGGTGAGAGGTCTAACTGATATGTAGGGTACAGTATACCAGATAAAGGTGAGAGGTCTAACTGATATGTAGGGTACAGTATACCAGATAAAGGTGAGAGGTCTAACTGATATGTAGGGTACAGTATACCAGATAAAGGTGAGAGGTCTAACTGATATGTAGGGTACAGTATACCAGATAAAGGTGAGGGGTCTAACTGATATGTAGGGTACAGTATACCAGAGAAAGGTGAGAGGTCTAACTGATATGTAGGGTACAGTATACCAGAGAAAAAGGTGAGAGGTCTAACTGATATGTAGGGTACAGTATACCAGAGAAAGGTGAGAGGTCTAACTGATATGTAGGGTACAGTATACCAGATAAAGGTGAGAGGTCTAACTGATATGTAGGGTACAGTATACCAGATAAAGGTGAGAGGTGGGGTCTAACTGATATGTAGGGTACAGTATACCAGATAAAGGTGAGAGGTCTAACTGATATGTAGGGTACAGTATACCAGAGAAAGGTGAGAGGTCTAACTGATATGTAGGGTACAGTATACCAGATAAAGGTGAGAGGTCTAACTGATATGTAGGGTACAGTATACCAGAGAAAGGTGAGAGGTCTAACTGATATGTAGGGTACAGTATACCAGAGAAAGGTGAGAGGTCTAACTGATATGTAGGGTACAGTATACCAGAGAAAGGTGAGAGGTCTAACTGATATGTAGGGTACAGTATACCAGAGAAAGGTGAGGGGTCTAACTGATATGTAGGGTACAGTATACCAGAGAAAGGTGAGAGGTCTAACTGATATGTAGGGTACAGTATACCAGAGAAAGGTGAGAGGTCTAACTGATATGTAGGGTACAGTATACCAGATAAAGGTGAGAGGTCTAACTGATATGTAGGGTACAGTATACCAGAGAAAGGTGAGAGGTCTAACTGATATGTAGGGTACAGTATACCAGATAAAGGTGAGAGGTCTAACTGATATGTAGGGTACAGTATACCAGAGAAAGGTGAGACTAACTGATATGTAGGGTACAGTATACCAGAGAAAGGTGAGAGGTGGGGTCTAACTGATATGTAGGGTACAGTATACCAGAGAAAGGTGAGAGGTGGGGTCTAACTGATATGTAGGGTACAGTATACCAGAGAAAGGTGAGAGGTCTAACTGATATGTAGGGTACAGTATACCAGAGAAAGGTGAGAGGTCTAACTGATATGTAGGGTACAGTATACCAGAGAAAGGTGAGAGGTGGAGTCTAACTGATATGTAGGGTACAGTATACCAGAGAAAGGTGAGAGGTGGGGTCTAACTGATATGTAGGGTACAGTATACCAGATAAAGGTGAGAGGTGGGGTCTAACTGATATGTAGGGTACAGTATACCAGAGAAAGGTGAGAGGTCTAACTGATATGTAGGGTACAGTATACCAGAGAAAGGTGAGAGGTGGAGTCTAACTGATATGTAGGGTACAGTATACCAGAGAAAGGTGAGAGGTGGGGTCTAACTGATATGTAGGGTACAGTATACCAGAGAAAACTGGTGACAGTATACCAGATAAAGGTGAGAGGTCTAACTGATATGTAGGGTACAGTATACCAGATAAAGGTGAGAGGTCTAACTGATATGTAGGGTACAGTATACCAGATAAAGGTGAGGGGTCTAACTGATATGTAGGGTACAGTATACCAGATAAAGGTGAGAGGTCTAACTGATATGTGGGTACAGTATACCAGATCTAACTGATATGTAGGGTACAGTATACCAGATAAAGGTGAGAGGTCTAACTGATATGTAGGGTACAGTATACCAGATAAAGGTGAGAGGTCTAACTGATATGTAGGGTACAGTATACCAGAGAAAGGTGAGAGGTCTAACTGATATGTAGGGTACAGTATACCAGAGAAAGGTGAGAGGTCTAACTGATATGTAGGGTACAGTATACCAGAGAAAGGTGAGAGGTCTAACTGATATGTAGGGTACAGTATACCAGAGAAAGGTGAGAGGTCTAACTGATATGTAGGGTACAGTATACCAGATAAAGGTGAGAGGTGGGGTCTAACTGATATGTAGGGTACAGTATACCAGATAAAGGTGAGAGGTCTAACTGATATGTAGGGTACAGTATACCAGAGAAAGGTGAGAGGTCTAACTGATATGTAGGGTACAGTATACCAGATAAAGGTGAAAACTGGTGAGTATACCAGATAAAGGTCTAACTGATATGTAGGGTACAGTATACCAGATAAAGGTGAGAGGTCTAACTGATATGTAGGGTACAGTATACCAGAGAAAGGTGAGAGGAGAAAGGTGAGAGGTCTAACTGATATGTAGGGTACAGTATACCAGATAAAGGTGAGAGGTGGGGTCTAACTGATATGTAGGGTACAGTATACCAGAGAAAGGTGAGAGGTCTAACTGATATGTAGGGTACAGTATACCAGAGAAAGGTGAGAGGTCTAACTGATATGTCCAGAGAAAGGTGAGAGGTGGAGTCTAACTGATATGTAGGGTACAGTATACCAGAGAAAGGTGAGAGGTGGGGTCTAACTGATATGTAGGGTACAGTATACCAGATAAAGGTGAGAGGTGGGGTCTAACTGATATGTAGGGTACAGTATACCAGATAAAGGTGAGAGGTCTAACTGATATGTAGGGTACAGTATACCAGAGAAAGGTGAGAGGTCTAACTGATATGTAGGGTACAGTATACCAGAGAAAGGTGAGAGGTGGGGTCTAACTGATATGTAGGGTACAGTATACCAGATAAAGGTGAGAGGTGGGGTCTAACTGATATGTAGGGTACAGTATACCAGATAAAGGTGAGAGGTCTAACTGATATGTAGGGTACAGTATACCAGATAAAGGTGAGAGGTCTAACTGATATGTAGGGTACAGTAGGGTACAGTATACCAGATAAAGGTGAGAGGTCTAACTGATATGTAGGGTACAGTATACCAGATAAAGGTGAGAGGTCTAACTGATATGTAGGGTACAGTATACCAGATAAAGGTGAGAGGTCTAACTGATATGTAGGGTACAGTATACCAGAGAAAGGTGAGAGGTCTAACTGATATGTAGGGTACAGTATACCAGAGAAAGGTGAGAGGTCTAACTGATATGTAGGGTACAGTATACCAGAGAAAGGTGAGAGGTCTAACTGATATGTAGGGTACAGTCCAGAGAAAGGTGAGAGGTCTAACTGATATGTAGGGTACAGTATACCAGATAAAGGTGAGAGGTCTAACTGATATGTAGGGTACAGTATACCAGATAAAGGTGAGAGGTCTAACTGATATGTAGGGTACAGTATACCAGATAAAGGTGAGAGGTCTAACTGATATGTAGGGTACAGTATACCAGATAAAGGTGAGAGGTCTAACTGATATGTAGGGTACAGTATACCAGATAAAGGTGAGAGGTCTAACTGATATGTAGGGTACAGTATACCAGAGAAAGGTGAGGGTCTAACTGATATGTAGGGTACAGTATACCAGAGAAAGGTGAGAGGTCTAACTGATATGTAGGGTACAGTATACCAGAGAAAGGTGAGGGGTGGGGTCTAACTGATATGTAGGGTACAGTGTACCAGAGAAAGGTGAGAGGTCTAACTGATATGTAGGGTACAGTATACCAGAGAAAGGTGAGAGGTCTAACTGATATGTAGGGTACAGTATACCAGATAAAGGTGAGAGGTCTAACTGATATGTAGGGTACAGTATACCAGAGAAAGGTGAGAGGTCTAACTGATATGTAGGGTACAGTATACCAGATAAAGGTGAGAGGTCTAACTGATATGTAGGGTACAGTATACCAGAGAAAGGTGAGAGGTCTAACTGATATGTAGGGTACAGTATACCAGAGAAAGGTGAGAGGTGGGGTCTAACTGATATGTAGGGTACAGTATACCAGAGAAAGGTGAGAGGTGGGGTCTAACTGATATGTAGGGTACAGTATACCAGAGAAAGGTGAGAGGTCTAACTGATATGTAGGGTACAGTATACCAGAGAAAGGTGAGAGGTCTAACTGATATGTAGGGTACAGTATACCAGAGAAAGGTGAGAGGTGGAGTCTAACTGATATGTAGGGTACAGTATACCAGATAAAGGTGAGAGGTGGGGTCTAACTGATATGTAGGGTACAGTATACCAGATAAAGGTGAGAGGTCTAACTGATATGTAGGGTACAGTATACCAGATAAAGGTGAGAGGTCTAACTGATATGTAGGGTACAGTATACCAGATAAAGGTGAGAGGTGGAGTCTAACTGAAATGTAGGGTACAGTATACCAGAGAAAGGTGAGAGGTCTAACTGATATGTAGGGTACAGTATACCAGATAAAGGTGAGAGGTGGGGTCTAACTGATATGTAGGGTACAGTATACCAGAGAAAGGTGAGAGGTCTAACTGATATGTAGGGTACAGTATACCAGAGAAAGGTGAGAGGTCTAACTGATATGTAGGGTACAGTATACCAGATAAAGGTGAGAGGTCTAACTGATATGTAGGGTAACAGTAACCAGATAAAGGTGAGAGGTCTAACTGATATGTAGGGTACAGTATACCAGATAAAGGTGAGAGGTGATATGGTCTAACTGATATGTAGGGTACAGTATACCAGAGAAAGGTGAGAGGTCTAACTGATATGATATGTAGGGTACAGTATACCAGATAAAGGTGAGAGGTCTAACTGATATGTAACTGGGGGTACAGTATACCAGATAAAGGTGAGAGGTCTAACTGATATGTAGGGTACAGTATACCAGAGAAAGGTGAGAGGTCTAACTGATATGTAGGGTACAGTATACCAGATAAAGGTGAGAGGTCTAACTGATATGTAGGGTACAGTATACCAGATAAAGGTGAGAGGTGAGAGGTCTAACTGATATGTAGGGTACAGTATACCAGATAAAGGTGAGAGGTGGGGTCTAACTGATATGTAGGGTACAGTATACCAGATAAAGGTGAGAGGTGAGAGGTCTAACTGATATGTAGGGTACAGTATACCAGATAAAGGTGAGAGGTCTATCTGATATGTAGGGTACAGTATACCAGATAAAGGTGAGGTGGTCTAACTGATATGTAGGGTACAGTATACCAGAGAAAGGTGAGAGGTCTAACTGATATGTAGGGTACAGTATACCAGATAAAGGTGAGAGGTCTAACTGATATGTAGGGTACAGTATACCAGATAAAGGTGAGAGGTCTAACTGATATGTAGGGTACAGTATACCAGATAAAGGTGAGAGGTCTAACTGATATGTAGGGTACAGTATACCAGATAAAGGTGAGAGGTCTAACTGATATGTAGGGTACAGTATACCAGATAAAGGTGAGAGGTCTAACTGATATGTAGGGTACAGTATACCAGATAAAGGTGAGAGGTGGGGTCTAACTGATATGTAGGGTACAGTATACCAGAGAAAGGTGAGAGGTCTAACTGATATGTAGGGTACAGTATACCAGATAAAGGTGAGAGGTCTAACTGATATGTAGGGTACAGTATACCAGAGAAAGGTGAGTAGGTCTAACTGATATGTAGGGTACAGTATACCAGAGAAAGGTCTAACTGATATGTAGGGTACAGTATACCAGATAAAGGTGAGATAAAGGTGAGGTCTAACTGATATGTAGGGTACAGTATACCAGATAAAGGTGAGAGGTCTAACTGATATGTAGGGTACAGTATACCAGATAAAGGTGAGAGGTCTAACTGATATGTAGGGTACAGTATACCAGAGAAAGGTGAGAGGTATGTAGGGTACAGTATACTAACTGATATGTAGGGTACAGTATACCAGAGAAAGGTGAGAGGTCTAACTGATATGTAGGGTACAGTATACCAGAGAAAGGTGAGAGGTCTAACTGATATGTAGGGTACAGTATACCAGATAAAGGTAGGGTCTAACTGATATGTAGGGTACAGTATACCAGAGAAAGGTGAGAGGTCTAACTGATATGTAGGGTACAGTATACCAGATAAAGGTGAGAGGTCTAACTGATATGTAGGGTACAGTATACCAGATAAAGGTGAGAGGTCTAACTGATATGTAGGGTACAGTATACCAGATAAAGGTGAGAGGTCTAACTGATATGTAGGGTACAGTATACCAGAGAAAGGTGAGAGGTCTAACTGATATGTAGGGTACAGTATACCAGATAAAGGTGAGAGGTCTAACTGATATGTAGGGTACAGTATACCAGATAAAGGTGAGAGGTCTAACTGATATGTAGGGTACAGTATACCAGATAAAGGTGAGAGGTGGGGTCTAACTGATATGTAGGGTACAGTATACCAGATAAAGGATATGTAGGGTACAGTATACCAGATAAAGGTGAGAGGTGAGAGGTCTAACTGATATGTAGGGTACAGTATACCAGATAAAGGTGAGAGGTGGGGTCTAACTGATATGTAGGGTACAGTATACCAGATAAAGGTGAGAGGTGAGAGGTCTAACTGATATGTAGGGTACAGTATACCAGATAAAGGTGAGAGGTCTAACTGATATGTAGGGTACAGTATACCAGATAAAGGTGAGAGGTGAGAGGTCTAACTGATATGTAGGGTACAGTATACCAGATAAAGGTGAGAGGTCTAACTGATATGTAGGGTACAGTATACCAGATAAAGGTGAGAGGTGGGGTCTAACTGATATGTAGGGTACAGTATACCAGATAAAGGTGAGAGGTGAGGTCTAACTGATATGTAGGGTACAGTATACCAGATAAAGGTCTAACTGATATGTAGGGTACAGTATACCAGATAAAGGTGAGAGGGTCTAACTGATATGTAGGGTACAGTATACCAGATAAAGGTGAGAGGTGGGGTCTAACTGATATGTAGGGTACAGTATACCAGATAAAGGTGAGAGGTCTAACTGATATGTAGGGTACAGTATACCAGATAAAGGTGAGAGGTCTAACTGATATGTAGGGTACAGTATACCAGATAAAGGTGAGAGGTCTAACTGATATGTAGGGTACAGTATACCAGAGAAAGGTGAGAGGTCTAACTGATATGTAGGGTACAGTATACCAGAGAAAGGTACCAGATAACCAGATAAAGGTGAGAGGTCTAACTGATATGTAGGGTACAGTATACCAGATAAAGGTGAGAGGTCTAACTGATATGTAGGGTACAGTATACCAGAGAAAGGTGAGAGGTCTAACTGATATGTAGGGTACAGTATACCAGATAAAGGTGAGAGGTCTAACTGATATGTAGGGTACAGTATACCAGATAAAGGTGAGATACAGTATACCAGATAAAGGTGAGAGGTCTAACTGATATGTAGGGTACAGTATACCAGAGAAAGGTGAGAGGTCTAACTGATATGTAGGGTACAGTATACCAGATAAAGGTGAGAGGTCTAACTGATATGTAGGGTACAGTATACCAGAGAAAGGTGAGAGGTCTAACTGATATGTAGGGTACAGTATACCAGATAAAGGTGAGAGGTCTAACTGATATGTAGGGTACAGTATACCAGAGAAAGGTGAGAGGTCTAACTGATATGTAGGGTACAGTATACCAGAGAAAGGTGAGAGGTCTAACTGATATGTAGGGTACAGTATACCAGAGAAAGGTGAGAGGTCTAACTGATATGTAGGGTACAGTATACCAGAGAAAGGTGAGAGGTCTAACTGATATGTAGGGTACAGTATACCAGAGAAAGGTGAGAGGTCTAACTGATATGTAGGGTACAGTATACCAGAGAAAGGTGAGAGGTGGAGTCTAACTGATATGTAGGGTACAGTATACCAGAGAAAGGTGAGAGGTCTAACTGATATGTAGGGTACAGTATACCAGATAAAGGTGAGAGGTCTAACTGATATGTAGGGTACAGTATACCAGAGAAAGGTGAGAGGTCTAACTGATATGTAGGGTACAGTATACCAGATAAAGGTGAGAGGTGAGAGGTCTAACTGATATGTAGGGTACAGTATACCAGATAAAGGTGAGGGGTGTAACTGATATGTAGGGTACAGTATACCAGATAAAGGTGAGAGGTCTAACTGATATGTAGGGTACAGTATACCAGATAAAGGTGAGAGGTGGGGTCTAACTGATATGTAGGGTACAGTATACCAGAGAAAGGTGAGAGGTCTAACTGATATGTAGGGTACAGTATACCAGATAAAGGTGAGAGGTCTAACTGATATGTAGGGTACAGTATACCAGATAAAGGTGAGAGGTCTAACTGATATGTAGGGTACAGTATACCAGAGAAAGGTGAGAGGTCTAACTGATATGTAGGGTACAGTATACCAGATAAAGGTGAGAGGTCTAACTGATATGTAGGGTACAGTATACCAGATAAAGGTGAGAGGTCTAACTGATATGTAGGGTACAGTATACCAGATAAAGGTGAGGGGTCGGGTCTAACTGATATGTAGGGTACAGTATACCAGATAAAGGTGAGGGGTCTAACTGATATGTAGGGTACAGTATACCAGATAAAGGTGAGGGTCTAACTGATATGTAGGGTACAGTATACCAGATAAAGGTGAGAGGTCTAACTGATGTAGGGTATATACCAGATAAAGGTGAGAGGTCTAACTGATATGTATACCAGATAAAGGTGAGAGGTCTAACTGATATGTAGGGTACAGTATACCAGATAAAGGTGAGAGGTGAGAGGTCTAACTGATATGTAGGGTACAGTATACCAGATAAAGGTGAGAGGTCTAACTGATATGTAGGGTCTAACTGATATGTAGGGTACAGTATACCAGATAAAGGTGAGAGGTCTAACTGATATGTAGGGTACAGTATACCAGATAAAGGTGAGAGGTCTAACTGATATGTAGGGTACAGTATACCAGATAAAGGTGAGAGGTGAGAGGTCTAACTGATATGTAGGGTACAGTATACCAGATAAAGGTGAGAGGTCTAACTGATATGTAGGGTACAGTATACCAGATAAAGGTGAGAGGTCTAACTGATATGTAGGGTACAGTATACCAGATAAAGGTGAGAGGTCTAACTGATATTTAGGGTACAGTATACCAGATAAAGGTGAGAGGTGAGAGGTCTAACTGATATGTAGGGTACAGTATACCAGATAAAGGTGAGAGGTCTAACTGATATGTAGGGTACAGTATACCAGATAAAGGTGAGGGGTCTAACTGATATGTAGGGTACAGTATACCAGATAAAGGTGAGAGGTCTAACTGATATGTAGGGTACAGTATACCAGATAAAGGTGAGAGGTCTAACTGATATGTAGGGTACAGTATACCAGATAAAGGTGAGAGGTGAGAGGTCTAACTGATATGTAGGGTACAGTATACCAGAGAAAGGTGAGAGGTCTAACTGATATGTAGGGTACAGTATACCAGATAAAGGTGAGAGGTGAGAGGTGAGAGGTCTAACTGATATGTAGGGTACAGTATACCAGATAAAGGTGAGAGGTGAGAGGTCTAACTGATATGTAGGGTACAGTATACCAGAGAAAGGTGAGAGGTCTAACTGATATGTAGGGTACAGTATACCAGATAAAGGTGAGAGGTCTAACTGATATGTAGGGTACAGTATACCAGAGAAAGGTGAGAGGTCTAACTGATATGTAGGGTACAGTATACCAGAGAAAGGTGAGAGGTCTAACTGATATGTAGGGTACAGTATACCAGAGAAAGGTGAGGGGTGAGAGGTCTAACTGATATGTAGGGTACAGTATACCAGATAAAGGTGAGAGGTCTAACTGATATGTAGGGTACAGTATACCAGATAAAGGTGAGAGGTCTAACTGATATGTAGTGTACAGTATACCAGAGAAAGGTGAGGGGTCTAACATATGTAGTGTACAGTACAATTCCAGGTAACTTTCTCAAAATGACAGAAATCCCCTTTGATCAAGGCCCTTAACCCTCATTTCTCCCGTAAGGCCCTCTGGGTAAGAGCTAACTGAATGTCATGTCAACAAATGCATTGATAAGTTTCAATATGATAATTATACAGGAATCTGGTTTAGTAAAATGCGATGATTGTTTGATAGATTTTTCCTCTTCCTCTTCCTGTGTGTATGTGTGCGTGTGTGTGTATGTGTGCGCGTATGTGTGTGTGTGTGTGTAGGTGGAGGCCCCGTTCGTTCCTAAGTTCAAAGGCCCAGGTGACACCAGCAACTTTGAGGAGTACGAAGAGGAGGAGATCAGAGTCTCCATCAGTGAACAGTGTGCCAAGGAGTTCACTGACTTCTAGACCCAACCAGAGAGAGAGGGAGAGAAGGAAGAAGATAGAGAGGGAGAGGGAGAAGGAAGGAGAGACAGATGGAGAAGGAAGGAAGGAAGGAAGGAAGGAAGGAAGGAAGGAAGGAAGGAAGGAAGGAAGGAAGGAAGGAAGGAAGGAAGGAAGGAAGGAAGGAAGGAAGGAAGGAAGGAAGGAAGGAAGGAAGGAGAGAGAGAGAGAGAGAGAGAGAGAGAGAGAGAGAGAGAGAGAGAGAGAGAGAGAGAGAGAGAGAGACGGAAGGTAGACTGGAGTACTGTCTCCTGTTGAATCACAAGCACCAGCTACGAGAGGGAGAAGAAGCGAGGGAGAGAAGAAGAGGAAGATGCGGAGAGAAGAAGATGCAGAGAGAAGATGCGGAGAGAAGAAGAGGGAGAGAAGAAGATGCAGAGAGAAGATGTTGAGAGAAGAGAGAAGAAGAGGGAGAGAAGAAGATGCAGAGAGAAGATGCGGAGAGAAGAAGAGGGAGAGAAGAAGAGGGAGAGAAGAAGAGGGAGAGAAGAAGAGGGAGAGAGGAAGATGCGGAGAGAAGAAGAGGGAGAGAAGAAGATGCAGAGAGAAGATGTTGAGAGAAGAGAGAAGAAGAGGGAGAGAAGAAGATGCAGAGAGAAGATGCGGAGAGAAGAAGAGGGAGAGAAGAAGAGGGAGAGAAGAAGAGGGAGAGAAGAAGAGGGAGAGAAGAAGAGGGAGAGAGGAAGATGCGGAGAGAAGAAGAGGGAGAGAAGAAGAGGGAGAGAAGAAGAGGGAGGAGAGTAAACCAGCAGTGTTGCCTTTTCTGTCCCATTTGTGTTTTTTCTACTGTTATTTATTTATTATTTAGTCTCTTTTTATGTTTCATCCTTTATGGAGTGTTGGAGTGGGACCTGTCTCTGTAACAACTGTCTCCTAGCTACGTAATTGGGACAGGGCAATTCTCTGTAACAACTGTCTCCTAGCTACCATATTGGGACAGGGCAATTCTCTGTAACAACTGTCTCCTAGCTACCATATTGGGACAGGGCCATTCTCTGTAACAACTGTCTCCTAGCTACGTAATTGGGACAGGGCAATTCTCTGTAACAACTGTCTCCTAGCTACCATATTGGGACAGGGCAATTCTCTGTAACAACTGTCTCCTAGCTACGTAATTGGGACAGGGCAATTCTCTGTAACAACTGTCTCCTAGCTACCATATTGGGACAGGGCAATTCTCTGTAACAACTGTCTCAACTGTCTCTGTAACTACCATATTGGGACAGGGCAATTCTCTCCTAGCTACCACAGGCACCTGTCTCTGTAACAACTGTCTCCTAGCTACGTAATTGGGACAGGGCAATTCTCTGTAACAACTGTCTCCTAACTACCATATTGGGACAGGGCCATTCTCTGTAACAACTGTCTCCTAACTACCATATTGGGACAGGGCCATTCTCTGTAACAACTGTCTCCTAACTACCATATTGGGACAGGGCCATTCTCTGTAACAACTGTCTCCTAACTACCATATTGGGACAGGGCCATTCTCTGTAACAACTGTCTCCTAACTACCATATTGGGACAGGGCCATTCTCTGTAACAACTGTCTCCTAACTACCATATTGGGACAGGGCCATTCTCTGTAACAACTGTCTCCTAACTACCATATTGGGACAGGGCCATTCTCTGTAACAACTGTCTCCTATGTACCAGGCTAGCATATTGCTCCACACATACTGGTATTTGTTCTGAATGGCCCCCTGTTCCCTAAATAGTGCACTACTTTTTACCAGAACCCTATGGGCTCTGGTCAAAAGTAGTGCACTCTAAAGGGAATAGGGTGCCATTTGGGACAAACACACTGTCTCTAACTCCCCCACCATCTCCTGGGACCCCCTTGGGCCCCTCTGGAACAACCCTCTCCTACCCCCTATTGGGACAGTGCCCCTCTGTGGACCAACTGTCTCCTAACCCCTATTGGGACCCCGGGGACTCAAGCCCTCTCCTACCCCCATATTGGGACAGGGCCATTCTCTGTGGACCAAGCTAGAGGAAGCTCTTGATGTTATAGTTTCCATATTGGCAGGGTTCTTCCTGTCTCCTATGTTAATACAGACATTTCTCAACATACATTTGTCTGAATGACCCCCTGTTCCATAAAGATGAATAATTGAACCCTGGGCTCTGGTAAAATAATTCCAGGCTAATGCCATTTGGGACAAACAATTAATCTGTCCTTGTGTTAATACAGACACCCCCTTGCCGTGCCCCCGGGGAACTCCTACACTTCTGTCTTGGACAAGCTAAGCTACCAAGGTCTTGATGATGAATAATAATAATAATAATAATAATAATAATAATAATAATAATAATAATAATAATAATAATAATAATAATAATAATAATAATAATAATAATAATAAGGCACATAGCAGATGCTTCTTTCCAAAGCGACGGTCTGGGGTTCTGTTGTCTGGATGTGCCCAGCGGGAATTGAACCTCTCGTGTCGTGATGCTCTTATCAACTGAGCCTCATGGAACCAGTTCAAGTTTTCTCACGTCCAGCCTCGTAGTTTACTCATTCTCACGTTAAACACGTCTCAACTCATTCCTTTTCTCATGTCCAACTGTCTCAGGCCTCGTAGTTTACTCATTCTCTTAAACACCTCTCATTCCTTTTCTCATGTCCAACTGTCTCAGGCCTCGTAGTTTACTCATTCTCACGTTAAACACGTCTCAACTCATTCCTTTTCTCATGTCCAACTGTCTCAGGCCTCGTAGTTTACTCATTCTCACGTTAAACACGTCTCAACTCATTCCTTTTCTCATGTCCAACTGTCTCAGGCCTCGTAGTTTACTCATTCTCACGTTAAACACGTCTCAACTCATTCCTTTTCTCATGTCCAACTGTCTCAGGCCTCGTAGTTTACTCATTCTCACGTTAAACACGTCTCAACTCATTCCTTTTCTCATGTCCAACTGTCTCAGGCCTCGTAGTTTACTCATTCTCACGTTAAACACGTCTCAACTCATTCCTTTTCTCATGTCCAACTGTCTCAGGCCTCGTAGTTTACTCATTCTCACGTTAAACACGTCTCAACTCATTCCTTTTCTCATGTCCAACTGTCTCAGGCCTCGTAGTTTACTCATTCTCACGTTAAACACGTCTCAACTCATTTGACATCTCGTATTAGAAAGGTGTCATTACATTCTCTGACTCCGTTGTCCAGGTTTGAAAATAACATTATATTGTCATTATTACTATTGTTATTATAATTACATTGTCTTAACACTCTTCTCCTTTGAATACAATTCCATATTCTCTTCTACTCTTTAATGTCGTGTTCCGTCGCCTAATATCAGAGGGCACGCCCCAAATGACACCATATTACCATATTCCCTACTTAGTGCACTACTTTTGACCCAGGCCTATAGAGCTCTCTGGTCAAGAGTAGTGCACTAAGTAGGGCACAGTGTTCCATTTGGGACGTACCCGTGGACAGCTGTTATTTATCCCCTCCATCACAGTCTCCTCAATGTATTTCTAGGTCATCCTCCTCTCAGCCGTGGACAGGCACAATGCTGGTGTATATATATATATATATACTATATACATACTGTTGCACTTTCTAGGAAAATACATAAGGCCTGTAGTCTTTTTAAACCATATGACTGCGGTCGCACAATTCTAAATTCCCTGGTTTTACACAAATCCTGGCTGGAAGATTCCTGGGAATATGAGGGGAATAAGCAGGAACTCCGGGACTCCTTCCACCAGGATTTCTGGTAAAACGGAGAATGTGTGGAAAGTTTGGGACTGCCCTATGGGATCCTCAGCACTCCAAAGGGAGGTGTTTAAAGACACTGTCTAATACCACCACGTGAAAAGAAAAACAACAAAACACAAAGTGTCATATTTTGCAACTTGAGTATCAGTACAATAAAGTTTTACTTGTTAAAATGACACAGGGGATTGTGTGTGCTGTTTGTTTGTGTGATATAACACCACCCCCCCCAAACCTCTCGTTGTGGACCCCCAGACATTTCACCACTTTGTTGAAGCCCTGAACTAGTTGACCTTGGTAGGCTAACTGTAGAACAGATCAAATATGTGGACTGGCTGGGGCTCCGTGAGGAGAGGTTTGAAAACCACGGACATAGCCTAAACTCACTTTACAACTATTGGGGACTGACACACACACCTGTAGACCTGTTCAATCCATCTTGTATATTTAATTAGAGACGAACAGACTCTGTGTAGGTCGTGTTTCCTGTAAGACCGTTTCGCCTCGAGGCCTCGTCTCCCAACGCAGTCATCCAGACAACTGTTGGCTCTTTAGTCTGGACTCTGGAGAGACCCGCCTAAGACGTGTTCATATGCAGAAATCCAAAATAATACCACTTCCAAATCTGTATGTATTACAACCAATAAAAGCGTGTTTACGTTTCCCAAAAGCAGCGGGAATGTGAACAAAGAGCGATGTGCTTGAGATGCGCAGAAAAAAGGAAAAAAAACTCTACCTTAAATAAGCTACCGTCCGCGTATGTCTGCTGTGGGTGAACTGAAGGGGACGCCATCTTCGTCAGTCCACCTTAAGCGCACAATGTGGCCAACGCATGCGCACATCGAGGCTTCCGTTGTTCATTCTCCGCTCTGCCGGGCTCGCTCTCTGCTCGCGCTGGGTCGGTATAGGAGAGCGACTTACAGCGTCACTTCAGAAACAACAAGAGAGAAAAGACGCACTCGGCCAAACCCAAACTCAACCGCTGGGAAAACAACAACCACAATGTCCGAATCCAAGTACCGGGACTGGATCCTCGAGACCATCGACTCTCTACGCTCACGGAAAGCCCGACCGGACCTTGAGAGAATATGTCGTATGGTCCGGAGAAGACACGGCTCGGATCCAGACAGAACCCGAGAGGAACTGGAGAAACTGATCCAGGAGCAAACAGTGCTCAAAGTTAGCTACAAGGGCTCCATATCCTACAGGAATGCGGCGAAGGTGCAGAGAAAGAGTCGAAAGAAGAGTGACTTCACGCCGTGTAGCGGCGGCGGTAGCGAGGTGGAGGGAGAGCAAGCCAAACACTCCAGTTTCAACAACAACGGGGACAGCGCGCACAGCTTTACCGACCTAGAGGAGGTGGAGAGCCGGGACCGAGAGGAGGATTCTGTCTCCGAGCCGAGTGAGTGCCCTGACCCCCGGCCCGAAACCCCGGGCATCACCCCCGAGAAAAAACAAAAGCTTTTTCCACTGAATAGCGGAAACGGCCCTGGCTACTGCCCGGGTTGTGGCGAAACGGGCTGTGCTGCCGGGAGAGGCTGCAGTGGGAAAGCAAGTGCGTCAAAAGACAAGAGATTAGGAGAAAGAGGAGGAGGTCAGGAGGGGGTTGGCAGCAGCGTTTTGGCCGGCAACCACGAAACAAAACCGGGCCAAGATGGGAGCGGCGCTCCGAGCAAAGCAAAGGGGGTCTGGGGTGGAGGAGGGGGGGTGGAGACGACGGGACAGGAGGGCAGCAGTAGCTTCGTTGGTGTTGCTGCTGAAACGGAAAATAAAATGAGCCAGGGAAGCGCCAGTTCAAGTTCCAGCAGCAACAGCCAGCTCCTGCGGCCGAAACAGCTTCAGCCAGAACCCCCACCTGTCAAACCCAAACTGCGGGCCGGACGAGGTGAGGGGAACCCGGGGGTCGGGGGCAGCGGGCAAACCAGCTCGGATTTGGGCGAAAGACTGATCGCCTCCGTCCGCAGACTAGCCGAGCAGAACCGAGCCTCCGCGTTAAGAGGGGAGACCCGCGGGGGCCACAAGCCACTGGGACTGAAGGAGATCCTGGTTTACCTGACCAGCCAAGACGGCCTCTCATCTGAGGGTAAACTGACCCGCAACAGGGTCAAGGTGGTTCTGGAGAGAGAGGTGGCGAGAGGTCGGCTGCGGAGGACCCGGTGTGGGAACATCACTCTCCCGGTGAGGGGAGTGGAGGCAGCGCCAACCCCAGCGAAGCCACCCGGCCCCGCTAACAGACTGCTGAAGAGCGCACTGCAGGATAAGCACATTGGGAACAAGGTAACTTAATATTTCCAACACGTCCTATAGACTAAACACAGAGAGAGGAAGAGCAGAACAGACTCACTACACCCTGTCTGCTTATGAATTAATGATCAACATATCAAAACAGCGCAGACAGACGTCTTTCTCTTTTCTCCCTGGATATAATCCCTGATTCTCTCTCATTCAGCCCAACTCAGCTAAATCGCATGTAAAAACTATTCTGAAGGCAAATCTATAATTTGCCCTAAATTAATCTTGGGTTTAATAAAATGACGTTTCTGGGCTGGTGTGTTTTTTTGTGAACGGTAGCCAATGGTAACGTGAACCAGTGCGCTTGCAGAACAGACATGATTTTTGTCCTCGACACGCAACTGTGTCTTGCTGCCTGCTCGCTGTTTCCTGTAGGGCTCCACTGCCACCCAGGCAGCACAAAAGGTGCGGGCTTTCAACAGCGCGCTCTCGTCCGCTCGCTTCTCTTGTTCCAGATTCACCGCACACACAGGAGCACGTCGAGCGAGGGCGACCATAATGCGCTGTAGTGGTTCCTCTGTGTTTGGCGCGGTGAAAGTTCGGCTATAGGCTACCGTCCCTATATCATAGACTGTGTCTAGCTGGCTGTACATTATGCAGACAGGCGGACGGACGCGTTACGTGGTTAATTCGGTGAAATAGTTTGTGAAAATGAAAGCATACTTTCCACGACGGAAAGTCTGTCTGCGCCAAGGCTGTTTTCGCATCACAGCAGCTTGCCCCCCCCCCCCCCCCCGTTATAATCTTCTTAGTTCCGTTCTTTTCTCTCTCCCTCTATCCCCGCCTCTATCTCTCATGTTTCGTTCCTCATTACGCCCTTTCTAGGCGGCTACCTTTTTTAACGGAACAAACGCATGCTCTCTGTCTGTCTGTCTCTCTGTCTCGGTGATGTAACTGTAGCCATATGCACACCCCGTCACCAAGCAAGACGCACTGATTCTCTCATGAAATGTTATATTGATTGTAAAACCGAGCGGGCAGTGCGTGTATTTAAGCAGAACACGGGACTGTTGCGGCTTGCGCTGTCGATGCAGCCGGTTGCTGCCTGGGTCATTACAAAGGACGCGCCGTCTGCGCTTAACTCGAGCCGCGCTGCATGTCTATAATGAACCAGTGGACAAAAGAGGTCGCAGTAAAATATAGGGAGAGAGGGAGAGGGAGAGAGACAGAGAGAGGGAGAGAGAGGAGAGAGGAGAGGGAGAGAGAGGGACAGAGAGAGGGAGAGGAACAGAGAGAGAGCAACAAACATGCGCTATACGTTAAACGAGTGAGCGACTGTTGGCTACCTAGTTATGTAGCCTGTTTCCTGAAAATAAAGACATGTCTGACTGCATTTCACATTCCTCTGTTACTCTGTTAACTCTGATCTGCTCATTCATACTATGCTGAAACACTGAATTCTCCCTCTCTCTGAACCCCCCTCACCCCTCTCTCTGTCTTCCCTTTCTCTCTCTGAACCCCCCTCACCCCTCTCTCTGTCTTCCTAGGAGGTGAAAGAGGAGGAGCCAATGGAGACAGAGAGTGGTGAGGAGGAGGAGGAGGATGAAGAGGAGAAGGGAACAGGGGATGCTGAGGATGGGGGGCAGAGTGATACCCAAACCTCAGGGGGTGAGGAGGGTTCTAAGGGGGGTACTTGCCCTGCCCCGGTTCCCATGGAAACGGAACCCAGGAATGGTGATGACATCACTGGAGGTTCTGAGGGACAGGCGGGGGTGAAGCAGGAGGACAAACAACCGGAACACACAACCAACACGGACCAGATACACACAGACACACAGGTACAGGCTTCCCCTTCACACCTCTATGTATTTCTCCCTGTTGGTCTGGATCTTGCTTTTGATTTCCCTTTTTCATATTGAGTCATTTCCTGGGAAAATCACTCTCTGTCTCTCTCTGTCTGTCTCTCTCTCTCTGTCTCTCTCTGTCTGTCTCCCTCTCTCTGTCTGTCTCCCTCTCTCTGTCTGTCTCTGTCTGTCTCCCTCTCTCTGTCTGTCTCCCTCTCTCTGTCTGTCTCCCTCTCTCTGTCTGTCTCCCTCTCTCTGTCTGTCTCCCTCTCTCCCTCTCTCTGTCTCTCTCCCTCTCTCTGTCTGTCTATCTCTCTCTGTCTCTCTCTGTCTCTCTCTGTCTCTCTCTCTGTCTGTCTCCCTCTCTCTGTCTGTCTCCCTCTCTCTGTCTGTCTCCCTCTCTCTGTCTGTCTCCCTATCTCTGTCTGTCTCTCTCTGTCTCTCTCTGTCTCCCTCTCTCTGTCTCCCTCTGTCTCCCTCTGTCTGTCTCCCTCTGTCTGTCTCCCTCTGTCTGTCTCCCTCTGTCTGTCTCTCTGTCTGTCTCTCTCTGTCTGTCTGTCTCCCTCTGTCTGTCTCCCTCTCTCTCTGTCTCTCTCTCTCTCTCTGTCTCTCTGTCTCTCTCCCTCTGTCTCTGTCTCTCTCTGTCTGTCTCCCTCTCTGTCTGTCTCTCTCTCTCTGTCTGTCTCTGTTTGTCTGTCTCCCTCTGTCTCTCCCTCTCTGTCTGTCTGTCTGTCTCCATCTGTCTGTCTCCCTCTGTCTGTCTCCCTCTGTCTGTCTCCCTCTGTCTGTCTCCCTCTGTCTGTTGTTCTCTGTCTGTCTCTCTCAATTCAATGGCTTTATTGGGATAGGAAACATATGGTAACTTTGCCAAAGCAAGTTAAATAGATAATAAACAAAAGTGAAATAAACAATAAAAATGAATGGTAAACATTACACTCACAAAAGTTCCAAATGAATAAAGACATTTCAAATGTCATTATGACTATATACAGTGTTGAAACAATGTGCAAATAGTTAGTCTCTCTCTCTCTCTCTCTCTCTCTCTTCTCTCTCTCTCTCTCTCTCTCTCTCTCTCTCTCTCTCTCTCTCTCTCTCTCTCTCTCTCTCTCTCTCTCTCTCTCTCTCTCTCTCTCTCTCAGGATCAGAATGTGGTACAGTCAGAGAGAGAGAGCCACACTTCCTCTGTCCACAACCACAACTGTGAGTTCTGCTTTAGAACGCCAGAGTGTGTGGGAGTGCATGTTCATACGTGTGCAGTGCTGACCCCTCTGTGTGTGTGCAGTGCTAACCCCTCTGTGTGTGTGCAGTGCTAACCCCTCTGTGTGTGTGCAGTGCTAACCCCTCTGTGTGTGTGCAGTGATAACCCCTCTGTGTGTGTGCAGTGATAACCCCTCTGTGTGTGTGCAGTGATAACCCCTCTGTGTGTGTGCAGTGTCTGTGTGTGTGCAGTGATAACCCCTCTGTGTGTGTGCAGTGATAACCCCTCTGTGTGTGTGCGTGTGTGTGTGCAGTGATAACCCTCTGTGTGTGTGCAGTGAACCCCTCTGTGTGTGTGCAGTGACCCCTCTGTGTGTGTGCAGTGATAACCCCTCTGTGTGTGTGCAGTGATAACCCCTCTGTGTGTGTGCAGTGATAACCCCTCTGTGTGTGTGCAGTGATAACCCCTCTGTGTGTGTGCAGTGATAACCCCTCTGTGTGTGTGCAGTGCTAACCCCTCTGTGTGTGTGCAGTGCTAACCCCTCTGTGTGTGTGCAGTGCTAACCCCTCTGTGTGTGTGCAGTGCTAACCCCTCTGTGTGTGTGCAGTGCTAACCCCTCTGTGTGTGCAGTGCCTCTCTGTGTGTGTGCAGTGCTAACCCCTCTGTGTGTGTGCAGTGCTAACCCCTCTGTGCGTGTGCAGTGCTAACCCCTCTGTGTGTGTGCAGTGCTAACCCCTCTGTGCAGTGCTAACCCCTCTGTGTGTGTGCAGTGCTAACCCCTCTGTGTGTGTGCAGTGTTAACCCCTCTGTGTGTGTGCAGTGCTAACCCCTCTGTGTGTGTGCAGTGCTAACCCCTCTGTGTGTGTGCAGTGCTAACCCCTCTGTGTGTGTGCAGTGCTAACCCCTCTGTGTGTGTGCAGTGCTAACCCCTCTGTGTTTGTGCAGTGTTAACCCCTCTGTGTGTGTGCAGTGCTAACCCCTCTGTGTGTGTGCAGTGCTAACCCCTCTGTGTGTGTGCAGTACTAACCCCTCTGTGTTTGTGCAGTGTTAACCCCTCTGTGTGTGTGCAGTACTAACCCCTCTGTGTGTGTGCAGTGCTAACCCCTCTGTGTGTGTGCAGTGCTAACCCCTCTGTGTGTGTGCAGTACTAACCCCTCTGTGTGTGTGCAGTACTAACCCCTCTGTGTTTGTGCAGTGTTAACCCCTCTGTGTGTGTGCAGTACTAACCCCTCTGTGTGTGTGCAGTGCTAACCCCTCTGTGTGTGTGCAGTGCTAACCCCTCTGTGTGTGTGCAGTGCTAACCCCTCTGTGTGTGTGCAGTACTAACCCCTCTGTGTGTGTGCAGTGCTAACCCCTCTGTGTGTGTGCAGTGCTAACCCCTCTGTGTGTGTGCAGTGCTAACCCCTCTGTGTGTGTGCAGTGCTAACCCCTCTGTGTGTGTGCAGTGCTAACCCCTCTGTGCGTGTGCAGTGCTAACCCCTCTGTGTGTGTGCGTGTGCAGTGCTAACCCCTCTGTGTGTGTGCGTGTGCAGTGCTAACCCATCTGTGTATGTGCGTGTCCAGTGCTAACCCCCCTGTGTGTGTGCGTGTGCAGTGCTAACCCCTCTGTGTGTGTGCGTGTGCAGTGCTAACCCCTCTGTGTGTGTGCGTGTGCAGTGCTAACCCCTCTGTGTGTGTGCAGTGCTAACCCCTCTGTTTGTGTGCGTGTGCAGTGCTAACCCCTCTGTGTGTGTGCGTGTGCAGTGCTAACCCCTCTGTTTGTGTGCGTGTGCAGTGCTAACCCCTCTCCTCCTTTCCAGCAGGTTCGGCCTGTAAGACAGAGGTGGGTGTGTCCTCCTGTCTCCTCACCCCCACCGCCTCACCTAGAGACTCTGGCCTGGCAGAGGAGAGAGGGATGAACGGAGGAGTGTGAGTATCACCTCAGAGAGAGGGTGGGAAGGAGGTAGGAGGAGAGAGAGAAGGGAGGAGTGTGAGTATCACCTCAGAGAGAGGGTGGGAAGGAGGTAGGAGGAGAGAGAGAAGGGAGGAGTGTGAGTATCACCTCAGAGAGAGGGTGGGAAGGAGGTAGGAGGAGAGAGAAGGGAGGAGTGTGAGTATCACCTCAGAGAGAGGGTGGGAAGGAGGTAGGAGGAGAGAGAAGGGAGGAGTGTGAGTATCACCTCAGAGAGAGGGTGGGAAGGAGGTAGGAGGAGAGAGAAGGGAGGAGTGTGAGTATCACCTCAGAGAGAGGGTGGGAAGGAGGTAGGAGGAGAGAGAGAAGGGAGGAGTGTGAGTATCACCTCAGAGAGAGGGTGGGAAGGGGGTAGGAGGAGAGAGAAGGGAGGAGTGTGAGTATCACCTCAGAGAGAGGGTGGGAAGGAGGTAGGAGGAGAGAGAAGGGAGGAGTGTGAGTATCACCTCAGAGAGAGGGTGGGAAGGAGATAGGAGGAGAGAGAGAAGGGAGGAGTGTGAGTATCACCTCAGAGAGAGGGTGGGAAGGAAGAAGGAGGAGAGAGAGAAGGGAGGAGCAGATGAGAGACAGAGGGGATGAATGAAGCAAGGAGAGTCAATATATTTCACATGAATGAGAGATGAGTAAATGAGGAAGTCTGAGTGAGCTGGAGGAAAGAGGGATGAGGGAGGGAGGAGCAGATGAGTCTATGGGATGAGGGAGGGAGGAGCAGATGAGTGTATGGGATGAGGGATGAGGGAGGAGCAGATGAGTGTATGGGATGAGGGAGGGAGGAGATGCAGATGAGTGTATGGGATGAGGGAGGAGATGCAGATGAGTGTATGGGATGAGGGATGAGGGAGTAGCAGATGAGTGTATGGGATGAGGGAGGAGCAGATGAGTGTATGGGATGAGGGAGGGAGGAGATGCAGATGAGTGTATGGGATGAGGGATGAGGGAGGAGCAGATGAGTGTATGGGATGAGGGAGGAGCAGATGAGTGTATGGGATGAGGGAGGGAGGAGATGCAGATGAGTGTATGGGATGAGGGATGAGGGAGGAGCAGATGAGTGTATGGGACGAGGGAGGAGCAGATGAGTGTATGGGATGAGGGAGGAGGAGATGAGTGTATGGGATGAGGGAGGAGCAGATGAGTGTATGGGATGAGGGAGGAGCAGATGAGTGTATGGGATGAGGGATGAGGGAGGAGCAGATGAGTGTATGGGATGAGGGAGGAGGAGGAGATGCAGATGAGTGTATGGGATGAGGGAGGAGCAGATGAGTGTATGGGATGAGGGAGGAGCAGATGAGTGTATGGGATGAGGGAGGGAGGGAGGAGATGCAGATGAGTGTATGGGATGAGGGATGAGGGAGGAGCAGATGAGTGTATGGGATGAGGGAGGAGCAGATGAGTGTATGGGATGAGGGAGGAGCAGATGAGTGTATGGGATGAGGGAGGAGCAGATGAGTGTATGGGATGAGGGATGAGGGAGGAGCAGATGAGTGTATGGGATGAGGGAGGAGCAGATGAGTGTATGGGATGAGGGAGGGAGGAGATGCAGATGAGTGTATGGGATGAGGGAGGAGCAGATGAGTGTATGGGATGAGGGAGGGAGGGAGGAGCAGATGAGTGTATGGGATGAGGGAGGGAGGAGATGCAGATGAGTGTATGGGATGAGGGAGGGAGGGAGGAGCAGATGAGTGTATGAGATGAGGGAGGAGCAGATGAGTGTATGGGATGAGGGATGAGGGAGGAGCAGATGAGTGTATGAGATGAGGGAGGAGCAGATGAGTGTATGGGATGAGGGATGAGGGAGGAGCAGATGAGTGTATGGGATGAGGGAGGGAGGAGATGCAGATGAGTGTATGGGATGAGGGATGAGGGAGGAGAAGATGAGTGTATGGGATGAGGGAGGAGCAGATGAGTGTATGGGATGAGGGAGGGAGGGAGGAGCAGATGAGTGTATGGGATGAGGGAGGGAGGAGCAGATGAGTGTATGGGATGAGGGAGGGAGGGAGGAGCAGATGAGTGTATGGGATGAGGGAGGGAGGAGATGCAGATGAGTGTATGGGATGAGGGAGGGAGGGAGGAGATGCAGATGAGTGTATGGGATGAAGGAGGGAGGGAGGAGATGCAGATGAGTGTATGGGATGAGGGAGGGAGGAGCAGATGAGTGTATGGGAGGAGATGGGATGAGGGAGGGAGGAGATGCAGATGAGTGTATGGGATGAAGGAGGGAGGGAGGAGCAGATGAGTGTATGGGATGAGATGGGATGAGGGAGGGAGGAGATGCAGATGAGTGTATGGGATGAGGGAGGGAGGGAGGAGATGCAGATGAGTGTAGTGGATGAGGGAGGGAGGGAGGGAGGAGCAGATGAGTGTATGGGATGAGGGATGAGGGAGGAGCAGATGAGTGTATGGGATGAGGGAGGGAGGAGATGCAGATGAGTGTATGGGATGAGGGAGGGAGGAGATGCAGATGAGTGTATGGGATGAGGGATGAGGGAGGAGCAGATGAGTGTATGGGATGAAGGAGGGAGGGAGGAGCAGATGAGTGTATGGGATGAGGGAGGGAGGAGATGCAGATGAGTGTATGGGATGAGGGAGGAGCAGATGAGTGTATGGGATGAAGGAGGGAGGGAGAAGCAGATGAGTGTATGGGATGAGGGAGGGAGGGAGGGAGGGAGGGAGGGAGGGAGGGAGAGAGGGAGGGAGGGAGGGAGGGAGGGGGAGGGAGGGAGGGAGGGAGGAGCAGATGAGTGTATGGGATGAGGGAGGGAGGAGCAAATGAGTCTATGGGATGAGTGATGGAGGGAGGAGATGCAGTGTGTGAAACATGAAAGTATAGTCTAGTCCTTTTAACTAAATGACAGTTACAAGTTGCAAACACTTAAATCCCCCCCTCTCTCTTTTTCTAGGTTTGTGAAGTCTGAGCTGGGCAGTCTAAACCCAGTCAACTGGACAGTGTCTGATGTGGTCTGTTATTTCACGACAGCAGGGTTTGCAGAACAGGCTTTAGCCTTCAGGACTCAGGTGAGAGGAGACAGACAGCAGGGTTTGCAGAACAGGCTTTAGCCTTCGGGACTCAGGTGAGAGGAGACAGACAGCAGGGTTTGCAGAACAGGCTTTAGCCTTCGGGACTCAGGTGAGAGGAGACAGACAGCAGGGTTTGCAGAACAGGCTTTAGCCTTCGGGACTCAGGTGAGAAGAGACAGGCAGCAGGGTTTCAGGACTCAGGTGAGCTGAGACAGACAGCAGGGTTCCAGAACAGGCCTTAGCCTTCAGGACTCAGGTGAGATGAGACAGACAGCAGGCCTTCAGGACTCAGGTGAGATGAGACAGACAGCAGGGTTCCAGAACAGCCCTTCGGGACTCAGGTGAGATGAGACAGACAGCAGGCCTTCAGGACTCAGGTGAGAAGAGACAGACAGCAGGGTTTGCAGAACAGGCCTTAGCCTTCAGGACTCAGGTGAGATGAGACAGACAGCAGGGTTCCAGAACAGCCCTTCGGGACTCAGGTGAGATGAGACAGACAGCAGGCCTTCAGGACTCAGGTGAGAAGAGACAGACAGCAGGGTTTGCAGAACAGGCCTTCAGGACTCAGGTGAGAAGAGACAGACAGCAGGGTTCCAGAACAGACCTTCAGGACTCAGGTGAGATGAGACAGACAGCAGGGTTCCAGAACAGGCCTTCAGGACTCAGGTGAGATGAGACAGACAACAGGCCTTCAGGACTCAGGTGAGATGAGACAGACAACAGGCCTTCAGGACTCAGGTGAGATGAGACAGACAACAGGCCTTCAGGACTCAGGTGAGATGAGACAGACAGCAGGCCTTCAGGACTCAGGTGAGATGAGACAGACAACAGGCCTTCAGGACTCAGGTGAGATGAGACAGACAACAGGCCTTCAGGACTCAGGTCAGATGAGACAGACAACAGGCCTTCAGGACTCAGGTCAGATGAGACAGACAACAGGCCTTCAGATCACCAGGGAGCATCAGAGATTCAGCAATCACACCTGACATTGTTGTATTTACTGTGTCGTTACTGTATTGGGTAACTACTATGTGTCTTATCTAGATCTACTTACTATGTAACTACTCCGTGTACCTACTATATTATAACTTTATAAATAAATATATTCTCTCTCTCTCTACCCAATCAGGAGATAGATGGGAAGTCCCTCCTCCTGATGCAGCGTAACGATGTCCTGACAGGCCTGTCAATCAGGCTAGGCCCCGCCCTGAAGATCTATGAGCGCCATGTGAAGGTTCTGCAGAGAACACACTTTGAAGAGGACGACTGATGACTTTACCTGGAGAGAGACACACACAATCCTCCTCCTCCTCCTCTCTCAACTTTAACTATGGAACATTCCAATCTCCAAACCCTGACCCCTGAACTCTAAACTGACCAACCCTCTCCAGGCCCCGACTCCCCTCCTTCATCCATCTCTCCTCTCACATCCCTCTCTCCAGGCCCCGACTCCCCTCCTTCATCCATCTCTCCTCTCACATCCCTCTCTCCAGGCCCCGACTCCCCTCCTTCATCCATCTCTCCTTTCACATCCCCTCTCCAGGCCCCGACTCCCCTCCTTCATCCATCTCTCCTGGACTCAACTCTCCTCTCCTCCTTCATCTAACTCTCCACTCACATCCTCCTCTCCTGGACTCAACTCTCCTCTCCTCCTTCATCCAACTCTCCTCTCACATCCTCCTCTCCTGGACTCAACTCTCCTCTCACATCCCTCTCTCCTGGACTCAACTCTCCTCTCCTCCTTCATCCATCTCTCCTCTCCTGGACTCAACTCTCCTCTCACATCCCCCTCTCCTGGACTCAACTCTCCTCTCCTCCTTCATCCAACTCTCTCCTCTCCTCCTTCATCCATCCTCCTCTCACATCCCCTGGACTCAACTCTCCTCTCCTCTCACATCCCTCACATCCCTCTCCTCCTTCATCCATCTCTCCTCTCCTGGACTCAACTCTCCTCTCAATCCCCCTCTCCTGGACTCAACTCTCCTCTCCTCCTTCATCCATCTCTCCTCTCACATCCCCCTCTCCTGGACTCAACTCTCCTCTCCTCTCACATCCCTCTCTCCTGGACTCAACTCTCCTCTCCTCCTTCATCCATCTCTCCTCTCCTGGACTCAACTCTCCTCTCACATCCCCCTCTCCTGGACTCAACTCTCCTCTCCTCCTTCATCCATCTCTCCTCTCACATCCCCCTCTCCTGGACTCAACTCTCCTCTCCTCCTTCATCCATCTCTCCTCATCCCCCTGGATCCCCCACATCTCCTGGACTCAACTCTCCTCTCCTCCTTCATCCATCATCCATCTCTCCTCTCAACTCTCCTCTCCTCCTTCATCCATCCTCTCTCAAGCCACAACTCTCCTCTCCTCCTTCATCCATCTCTCCTTTCACATCCCCTCTCCAAGCCACAACTCCTCTCCTCCTTCATCCATCTCTCCTCTCACATCCCTCTCTCCAGGACCCAACTCTCCTCTCCTCCTTCATCCATCTCTCCTCTCACATCCCCCTCTCCAAGCCACATCTCTCCTCTCACATCCCCCTCTCCAAGCCACAACTCTCCTCTCCTCTCACATCCCCCTCTCCAAGCCACATCTCTCCTCTCACATCCCTCTCCAAGCCACAACTCTCCTCCTCTCCCCCTCTCCAAGCCACATCTCCCTCTCACATCCCCCTCTCCAAGCCACATCTCTCCTCTCCCCCTCTCTCCAAGCCACATCTCCTCTCCTCTCACATCCCCCTCTCCAAGCCACATCTCTCCTCTCACATCCCCCTCTCCAAGCCACATCTCTCCTCTCACATCCCCCTCTCCAAGCCACATCTCTCCTCTCACATCCCCCTCTCCAAGCCACATCTCTCCTCTCACATCCCCCTCTCCAAGCCACATCTCTCCTCTCACATCCCCCTCTCCAAGCCACATCTCTCCTCTCACATCCCCCTCTCCAAGCCACAACTCTCCTCTCACATCCCCCTCTCCAAGCCACAACTCTCCTCTCACATCCCCCTCTCCAAGCCACAACTCTCCTCTCCTCTCACATCCCCCTCTCCTGGACTCTACTCTTTGGGAGAGAACACATAGAGAGAGAGAGAGAGAGAGAGAGAGAGAGAGACAATGGAATAGAGAATCCTTGGATTTTCCCTGAGGATGTTTTGTAGGACAGACCACCAAAGAGACGAAGAAGAAATAAGGAAATAGGGAAAGAGAAAGAAGAGATGATGCTATTGAATGTGTTTAACAGGCTTTGGTCTGGCATGTGTTTATTTGAGGTAAAGTTCTGCTTTGACCTTTGAACCTTTTTGAAGGACATTAGCCGCTGCTTTAGAGTCCTGAACAATCAACCAATCACCTGATCAGTGGATGTCGGTGAAACATTGGCTTCATTCCTATTCTCCTGAAGTGTGTCCATGTACCCCCTGGTGGATTTAGAAGGCATGGAATGGTTTCAGTATATGGTGGCCACTGTGTCCACCTGGCTGAAGGGATCCTCCTCACTCAGATCACAGATCCAGGATCAGCTTATCCTCCCCATGTCCAATAGGGGTTTTACAATCAAAACTGATCATAGATCAGTGTCTAAAGACAATGACATAAACTGGTCTTTTAATGGTTCCTTTTGATTGTTTAAGGAAAACTTCATCCTCCTCTGAGTGTCCCGACTGGCACCCTGGCACCCTTTATAGTGCACTGCTTCTGACCAGGGCCTATAGGACTCAGTGCACTGCTTCTGACCAGGGCCTATAGGACTCAGTGCACTGCTTCTGACCAGGGCCTATAGGACTCAGTGCACTGCTTCTGACCAGGGCCTATAGGACTCAGTGCACTGCTTCTGACCAGAGCCTATAGGACTCAGTGCACTGCTTCTGACCAGGGCCTATAGGACTCAGTGCACGGCCCTGGTCAAAAGTAGTGCACTAGGAAATAGGGTGCATTTGGGACGCAGTCTGAGTCACCTACTAGGATGCAGGGCTGTGTTCAGGAGTGTCGACAGTGAGCAGCACCTGTGTAACCTCACAGACAGGAAGACAGTGAGCAGCACCTGTGTAACCTCACAGACAGGAAGACAGTGAGCAACACCTGTGTAACCTCACAGACAGGAAGACAGTGAGCAACACCTGTGTAACCTCACAGACAGGAAGACAGTGAGCAGCACCTGTGTAACCTCACAGACAGGAAGACAGTGAGCAGCACCTGCCTAACCTCACAGACAGGAAGACAGTGAGCAGCACCTGCCTAACCTCACAGACAGGAAGACAGTGAGCAGCACCTGCCTAACCTCACAGACAGGAAGACAGTGAGCAGCACCTGCCTAACCTCACAGACAGGAAGACAGTGAGCAGCACCTGTGTAACCTCACAGACAGGAAGACTGTGAGCAACACCTGTGTAACCTCACAGACAGGAAGACAGTGAGCAGCATCTGTGTAACCTCACAGACAGGAAGACAGTGAGCAGCACCTGTGTAACCTCACAGACAGGAAGACTGTGAGCAACACCTGTGTAACCTCACAGACAGGAAGACAGTGAGCAGCACCTGTGTAACCTCACAGACAGGAAGACAGTGGGCAGCCCCTGTGTAACCTCACAGACAGGAAGACAGTGAGCAACACCTGTGTAACCTCACAGACAGGAAGACAGTGAGCAGCACCTGTGTAACCTCACAGACAGGAAGACAGTGGGCTGGGGGGCTGGGGACATTAAGAGGCTGGGGGGCTGGGGACATTAAGAGGCTGGGGGCTGGGGACATTAAGAGGCTGGGGGCTGGGACATTAAGAGGCTGGGGGCTGGGACATTAAGAGGCTGGGGGCTGGGACATTAAGAGGCTGGGGACATTAAGAGGCTGGGGGGCTGGGACATTAAGAGGCTGGGGGCTGGGACATTAAGAGGCTGGGGGGCTGGGACATTAAGAGGCTGGGACATTAAGAGGCTGAGGACGATGTTGACATTGGAAGACTTTGTAACCTCCGGACTAAGCTGTTGTTGTTAGCAGGTACTATGTGGTTTTATAACACGGTCTAAGGGTTGTTTAGAACAAACAGTGGACCTCTAAGATGACAGAGGGAGAGAGAGACACGGGACCAGAACAGGACAGTTT
Source organism: Oncorhynchus gorbuscha (assembly GCF_021184085.1). Classification (NCBI taxonomy): domain Eukaryota; kingdom Metazoa; phylum Chordata; class Actinopteri; order Salmoniformes; family Salmonidae; genus Oncorhynchus; species Oncorhynchus gorbuscha. The sequence continues at coordinate 3,708,523 of NC_060190.1, forward strand.
TTTGTGTCCGTGTTTTTTTGGGGGAAATGTAAAGAAATTTAAACCCCTTGTCCCCTGAGCCTAAGGCCTCCCAATCCCAAACCCATACCCAGCCCTGCCCAGCCTCTACACTCACTTCAGCTGGTCTAACCTATTCCTGACAGGATATACCCAGCCCTGCCCAGCCTCTACCCTCACTTCAGCTGGTCTAACCTATTCCTGACAGGATATACCCAGCCCTGCCCAGCCTCTACCCTCACTTCAGCTGGTCTAACCTATTCCTGACAGGATATACCCAGCCCTGCCCAGCCTCTACCCTCACTTCAGCTGGTCTAACCTATTCCTGACAGGATATACCCAGCCCTGCCCAGCCTCTACCCTCACTTCAGCTGGTCTAACCTATTCCTGACAGGATATACCCAGCCCTGCCCAGCCTCTACCCTCACTTCAGCTGGTCTAACCTATTCCTGACAGGATGACCTCTACCCTCACTTCAGCTGGTCTAACCTATTCCTGACAGGATATACCCAGCCCTGCCCAGCCTCTACCCTCACTTCAGCTGGTCTAACCTATTCCTGACAGGATATACCCAGCCCTGCCCAGCCTCTACCCTCACTTCAGCTGGTCTAACCTATTCCTGACAGGATATACCCAGCCCTGCCCAGCCTCTACCCTCACTTCAGCTGGTCTAACCTATTCCTGACAGGATATACCCAGCCCTGCCCAGCTCTACCCTCACTTCAGCTGGTCTAACCTATTCCTGACAGGATATACCCAGCCCTGCCCAGCCTCTACCCTCACTTCAGCTGGTCTAACCTATTCCTGACAGGATATACCCAGCCCTGCCCAGCCTCTACCCTCACTTCAGCTGGTCTAACCTATTCCTGACAGGATATACCCAGCCCTGCCCAGCCTCTACCCTCACTTCAGCTGGTCTAACCTATTCCTGACAGGATATACCCAGCCCTGCCCAGCCTCTACCCTCACTTCAGCTGGTCTAACCTATTCCTGAAGCCTGCCCATTCCTCACTTCAGCTGGTCTAACCTAGGATATACCCAGCCCTGCCCAGCCTCTACCCTCACTTCAGCTGGTCTAACCTATTCCTGACAGGATATACCCAGCCCTGCCCAGCCTCTACCCTCACTTCAGCTGGTCTAACCTATTCCTGACAGGTCTGGGAAAATAACAGGAGAAATGTGATGACTAAATCACCAGAGAACTGGGGAGAAAATAGGAGTCAACGTCGTAAACTGAATGACATACAATGAGTGGACAAAACATTAAGAACACCTTCCTAATATTGACTTGCACCCCTCCCCCCTTTCCCCCTCAGAACAGCCTCAATGTGTCGGGGTATAGACTCTACAAGGTGTTGAAAGCGTTCCGCAGGGATGCTGGCCCATGTTGACTCTACAAGGTGTTGAAAGCGTTCCACAGGGATGCTGGCCCATGTTGACTCTACAAGGTGTTGAAAGCGTTCCACAGGGATGCTGGCCCATGTTGACTCTACAAGGTGTTGTAAGCGTTCCACAGGGATGCTGGCCCATGTTGACTCTACAAGGTGTTGAAAGCGTTCCACAGGGATGCTGGCCCATGTTGACTCTACAAGGTGTTGAAAGCGTTCCACAGGGATGCTGGTCCATGTTGACTCTATAAGGTGTTGAAAGCGTTCCACAGGGATGCTGGCCCATGTTGACTCCAATGCTTTCCACAGTTGGCAAGTCGGCCACTACCATACCCACTACCATACCCCCTACCATACCCCCTACCATACCCACTACCATACCTACTACCATACCCACTACCATATCCCCTACCATACCCACTACCATACCCCCTACCATACCCCCTACCATACCCCCTACCATACCCCCTACCATACCCCCTACCGTACCCACTACCATACCCCCTACCATACCCCATAACCACTACCATACCCACTACCATACCCCCTACCGTACCCCCTACCGTACCCACTACCATACCCACTACCATACCCACTACCTTACCCCCTACCATACCCACTACCATACCCACTACCATACCCACTACCATACCCCCTACCATACCCCCTACCATACCCACTACCATACCCACTTCCCACTACCATACCCACTACCATACCCACTACCATACCCACTTCCCACTACCATACCCACTACCATACCCCCTACCATACCCCCTACCTACCCACTACCATACCCACTACCATACCCCCTACCATACCCACTACCATACCCACTTCCCACTACCATACCCACTACCATACCCCCTACCATACCCACTACCATACCCACTTCCCACTACCATACCCACTACCATACCCACTACCATACCCCCACCATACCCCCAGGCCATCCTCCAAAAGTCTTTGCCTCACTGTGCGTGCAGATGTACTCACACCTGCCTGCTGCCATTCCTGAGCAAGCTCTGTACTGGTGGTGCCCCGATCCCGCAGCTGAATCAACTTTAGGAGACGGTCCTGGCGCTTGCTGGACTTTCTTGGGCGCCCTGAAGCCTTCTTCACAACAATTGAATCGCTCTCCTTGAAGTTCTTGATGATCCTATAAATGGTTGATTTAGGTGCAATCTTACTGGCAGCAATATCCTTGCCTGTGAAGCCCTTTTTGTGCAAAGCAATGATGACGGCACGTGTTTCCTTGCAGGTAACCATGTTTGACAGAGGAAGAACAATGATTCCAAGCACCACCCTCATTTGGAAGCTTCCAGTCTGTTATGCGAACTCAATCAGCATGACAGAGTGATCTCCAGCCATGTCCTCGTCAACACTCACACCTGTGTTAACGAGAGAAACACTGGCATGATGTCAGCTGGTCCTTTTGTGGCAGGGCTGAAATGCAGTGGAAATGTTTTTTGGGGGGATTCAGTTCATTTGCATGGCAAAGAGGGACTTTGCAATCAATTGCAATCAATACACTGATTGAAATGGACTTAACAAGAGACGTCAATAAGGGATCATAGCTTTCACCTGGTCAGTCCAGGGGAGCCTAGTGGTTAGAGGGGAGGGGCGGCAGGGAGCCTAGTGGTTAGAGGGGAGGGGCGGCAGGGAGCCTAGTGGTTAGAGGGGAGGGGCGGCAGGGAGCCTAGTGGTTAGAGGGGAGGGGCGGCAGGGAGCCTAGTGGTTAGAGCGTTGGACTAGTAACCAAAAGTTGCAAGATTGAATCCCTGAGCTGACAAGGTCAAAATCTGTCCTTCTGCCCCTGAACAAGGCAGTTTGTTCTTAACTGACTTGCCTAGTTAAATAAAGGTAAAATAAATGTCATTGAAAGAACAGGTGTTCATAATGTTTTGTACACTCAGTGTATATGTAAATAATATAAATGAAATGTGAACACACATTGAAGTAAATGTAAAGCCCATTTAAGCGAATGTAATGCATTTCAGCACAGGGTATTACACCTGTCAAACTAATCAATCACTCACCACCAGCATTTACTACAGGACTGAGGTCACGTCTCCGTGTTTCACAGCTGTGTTGTGATTGGATACGTTTTGGGCTCTCATTGGATGAGCTCTCATTGGATGAGTTTGGCAGTTGTGGGTTTTCATCTCACACTGTGTCAATTGTTCCTATTGAGTTATTTGTTGTGAATTGTCGTCAGCTGTTACTGTGTCAGACTGTCCTATTAGGTCTCTGTTCTGACTGTCCTAGCAGGTCTATGTTCTGTCTGTCACTGTCAGACTGTCCTAGCAGGTCTCTGTTCTGACTGTCACTATGTCAGACTGTCCTATTAGGTCTCTGTTCTGACTGTCCTAGCAGGTCTCTTTTCTGACTGTCCTAGCAGGTCTCTGTTCTGACTGTCCTAGCAGGTCTCTTTTCTGACTGTCCTAGCAGGTCTCTGTTCTGACTGTCCTAGCAGGTCTCTATTCTGACTGTCCTAGCAGGTCTCTTTTCTGACTGTCCTAGCAGGTCTCTGTTCTGACTGTCCTAGCAGGTCTCTTTTCTGACTGTCCTAGCAGGTCTCTGTTCTGACTGTCTAGCAGGTCTCTGTTCTGACTGTCCTAGCAGGCCTCTGTTCTGACTGTCTAGCAGGTCTCTGTTCTGACTGTCCTTGCAGGTTTCTGTCCTGACTGTCCTAGCAGGTCTCTATTCTGACTGTCTAGCAGGTCTCTGTTCTGACTGTCCTAGCAGGTCTCAGTTCTGACTGTCCCAGCAGGTCTCTGTTCTGACTGTCCTAGCAGGTCTCTGTTCTGACTGTCCTAGCAGGTCTCTGTTCTGACTGTCTAGCAGGTCTCTGTTCTGACTGTCCTAGCAGGTCTCTGTTCTGTCTGTCCTAGCAGGTCTCTGTTCTGACTGTCCTTGCAGGTTTCTGTCCTGACTGTCCTAGCAGGTCTCTATTCTGACTGTCTAGCAGGTCTCTGTTCTGACTGTCCTAGCAGGTCTCAGTTCTGACTGTCCCAGCAGGTCTCTGTTCTGACTGTCCTAGCAGGTCTCTGTTCTGACTGTCCTAGCAGGTCTCTGTTCTGACTGTCTAGCAGGTCTCTGTTCTGACTGTCCTAGCAGGTCTCTGTTCTGTCTGTCCTAGCAGGTCTCTGTTCTGACTGTCCTTGCAGGTCTCTGTCCTGACTGTCCTTGCAGGTCTCTGTTTTGACTGTCCTAGCAGGTCTCTGTTCTGACTGTCCTTGCAGGTCTCTGTTTTGACTGTCCTAGCCGGTCTCTGTTCTGACTGTCCTTGCAGGTCTATGTGCTGACTGTCCTTGCAGGTCTCTGTTCAGACTGTCCTAGCGGGTCTCCACACCATTCTGGGAGTACTATTCTGTCTGTAAACTCAAATACCCTGGTTGCTCATTTTATGTTTTCTATTGTAAACATTGAGATGCTTTTGGAATAAAAGTAATAAAAAACATTCCAGTTAGCTACAGCTGTACCACTGTGTGACTCTATACCACTGTGTGTGACTCTGTACCGCTGTGTGGGACTCTGTACCGCTGTGTGGGACTCTGTACCGCTGTGTGGGACTCTGTACCGCTGTGTGAGACTCTGTACCGCTGTGTGAGACTCTGTACCGCTGTGTGGGACTCTGTACCGCTGTGTGGGACTCTGTACCGCTGTGTGGGACTCTGTACCGCTGTGTGTGACTCTGTACCGCTGTGTGAGACTCTGTACCGCTGTGTGGGACTCTGTACCGCTGTGTGGGACACTGTACCGCTGTGTGGGACTCTGTACCGCTGTGTGGGACTCTGTACCGCTGTGTGGGACTCTGTACCGCTGTGTGACTCTGTACCGCTGTAGGACTCTGTACCGCTGTGGGACTCTGTACCGCTGTGTGGGACTCTGTACCGCTGTGGGACTCTGTACCGCTGTAGGACTCTGTACCGCTGTGGGACTCTGTACCGCTGTGTGAAACTCTGTACCGCTGTGTGAGACTCTGTACCGCTGTGTGTGACTCTGTACCGCTGTGTGTGACTCTGTACCGCTGTGTGGGACTCTGTACCGCTGTGTGGGACTCTGTACCGCTGTGTGGGACTCTGTACCGCTGTGTGGGACTCTGTACCGCTGTGTGGGACTCTGTACCGCTGTGTGGACTCTGTTACCAATATCAGCTGTGTGACTCTGTACCGCTGTAGGACTCTGTACCGCTGTGTCCATTACCAATATCAGGGACTCTGTACCGCTGTATCAGGGACTCTGTACCGCTGTGGGACTCTGTACCGCTGTCAGGACTCTGTACCGCTGTGGGACTCTGTCCATTACCAATATCAGCTGTACTGAGACTCTGTACCGCTGTGTGAGACTCTGTACCGCTATCAGGGACTCTGTACCGCTGTGTGAGACTCTGTACCGCTGTGTGAGACTCTGTACCGCTGTGTGAGACTCTGTACCGCTGTGTGTGACTCTGTACCGCTGTGTGGGACTCTGTACCGCTGTGTGGGACTCTGTACCGCTGTGGGACTCTGCTGCCGGTCGCACATCTCAAACTGTCCATTACCAATATCAGAACATGGTACTAACCTGTCCATTACCAATATCAGAACATGGTACTAACCTGTCCATTACCAATATCAGAACATGGTACTAACCTGTCCATTACCAATATCAGAACATGGTACTAACCTGTCCATTACCAATATCAGAACATGGTACTAACCTGTCCATTACCAATATCAGAACATGGTACTAACCTCATGGTACTAACCTGTCCATTACCAATATCAGAACATGGTACTAACCTGTCCATTACCAATATCAGAACATGGTACTGTCCATTACCAATATCAGAACATGGTACTGTCCATTACCAATATCAGAACATGGTACTGTCCATTACCAATATCAGAACATGGTACTAAACGGTCCATTACCAATATCAGAACATGGTACTAACCTGTCCATTACCAATATCAGAACATGGTACTAACCTGTCCATTACCAATATCAGAACATGGTACTAACCTGTCCATTACCAATATCAGAACATGGTACTGTCCATTACCAATATCAGAACATGGTACTGTCCATTACCAATATCAGAACATGGTACTAACCTGTCCATTACCAATATCAGAACATGGTACTAACCTGTCCATTACCAATATCAGAACATGGTACTAACCTGTCCATTACCAATATCAGAACATGGTACTAACCTGTCCATTACCAATATCAGAACATGGCACTAACCTCCATTACCAATATCAGAACATCTATTGCCAATATCAGAACATGGTACTATTACCAATATCAGAACATGGTACCATTACCAATATCAGAACATGGTACTAACCTGTCCATTACCAATATCAGAACATGGTACTAATATCAGAACATGGTCCATTACCAATATCAGAACATGGTACTAACCTGTCCATTACCAATATCAGAACATGGTACTAACCTGTCCATTACCAATATCAGAACATGGTACTAAACTGTCCATTACCAATATCAGAACATGGTACTAACCTGTCCATTACCAATATCAGAACATGGTACTAACCTGTCCATTACCAATATCAGAACATGGTACTAACCTGTCCATTACCAATATCAGAACATGGTACTAACCTGTCCATTACCAATATCAGAACATGGTACTGTCCATTACCAATATCAGAACATGTGTGTGTGTGTGTGTGTGTGTGTGTGTGTGTGTGTGTGTGTGTGTGTGTGTGTGTGTGTGTGTGTGTGTGTGTGTGTGTGTGTGTGTGTGGTGTGTGTGTGTGTGTGTGTGCGTGTCTGTGTGTGTGGTGTTAGGGAGTAACAGGGAGTGTCTGGCCGGGAGGAGAGGAGGGTGGGGGCATATGGCATGATATCTGTTCAGCACTGGGCCACCTTCCAGAGTATGTGAAGGGTGGGGGTCGAGGTGGGATGGGGAGGGAGGGAGGAGAGACGCTCAACAAGGGGGAAGGAGGCAGAGAGAGGGACTTTCCCTAGACAGACCTGACCCCCAGCCACAGAGAACACCGTCTGCAGAGAGAGAAGACCAAACTACTGAGCTCTACCTCAGAGATATCCAGGAGAGACCAGAACTAGAGACTCAGGACTTGACCCAGACATTCAGGACCCAACACCTAGGACCCAGGGCTCTTTAACTAGGCTCAGGACTCTGACCCAAACCCAACACCCAGACCCAGGACTAGACCCAGACATTCAGGACCCAACACCTAGGACCCAGGGCTCTTTAACTAGGCTCAGGACTCTGACCCAAACCCAACACCCAGACCCAGGACTAGACCCAGACATTCAGGACCCAACACCTAGGACCCAGGGCTCTTTAACTAGGCTCAGGACTCTGACCCAAACCCAACACCCAGACCCAGGACTAGACCCAGACATCCAGGACCCAACACCTAGGACCCAGGGCTCTTTAACTAGGCTCAGGACTCTGACCCAAACCCAACACCCAGACCCAGGACTAGACCCAGACATCCAGGACCCAACACCTAGGACCCAGGGCTCTTTAACTAGGCTCAGGACTCTGACCCAAACCCAACACCCAGACCCAGGACTAGACCCAGACATCCAACCACAGAACCAGGGAGGGTACTCTGACCCATAAAGGATCTAGGAGCGGGTTCTGTTACACAGGAACTCTCCATACCTAGCCATGCCTGCCCCTGGAGGAACAGAGTGAGTACTACAACAGTGTTATAACTAGCTTAACTAAATCACCAGGGTAACAGAGTACTATAACAGTGTTATAACTACCAATATCAGAACATGGTACTAACCTGTCCATTACCAATATCAGAAGCATGTCCATTACCAATATCAGAACATGGTACTAAACTGTCCGTACCCAATATCAGAACGTGGTACTAAACTGTCCACCAATATCAGAACATGGTACTAACCTGTCCATTACCTAACCTGTCCATTACCAATATCAGAACATGGTACAAACCTGTCCATTACCAATTAACTAAATCACCAGGGTAACAGAGTACTATAACAGTGTTATAACTAGCTTAACTAAATCACCAGGGTAACAGAGTACTATAACAGTGTTATAACTAGCTTAACTAAATCACCAGGGTAACAGAGTACTATAACAGTGTTATAACTAGCTTAACTAAATCACCAGGGTAACAGAGTACTATAACAGTGTTATAACTAGCTTAACTAAATCACCAGGGTAACAGAGTACTATAACAGTGTTATAACTAGCTTAACTAAATCACCAGGGTAACAGAGTACTATAACAGTGTTATAACTAGCTTAACTAAATCACCAGGGTAACAGAGTACTATAACAGTGTTATAACTAGCTTAACTAAATCACCAGGGTAACAGAGTACTATAACAGTGTTATAACTAGCTTAACTAAATCACCAGGGTAACAGAGTACTATAACAGTGTTATAACTAGCTTAACTAAATCACCAGGGGTAACAGAGTACTATAACAGTGTTATAACTAGCTTAACTAAATCACCAGGGTAACAGAGTACTATAACAGTGTTATAACTAGCTTAACTAAATCACCAGGGTAACAGAGTACTATAACAGTGTTATAACTAGCTTAACTAAATCACCAGGGTAACAGAGTACTATAACAGTGTTATAACTAGCTTAACTAAATCACCAGGGTAACAGAGTACTATAACAGTGTTATAACTAGCTTAACTAAATCACCAGGGTAACAGAGTACTATAACAGTGTTATAACTAGCTTAACTAAATCACCAGGGTAACAGAGTACTATAACAGTGTTATAACTAGCTTAACTAAATCACCAGGGTAACAGAGTACTATAACAGTGTTATAACTAGCTTAACTAAATCACCAGGGTAACAGAGTACTATAACAGTGTTATAACTAGCTTAACTAAATCACCAGGGTAACAGAGTACTATAACAGTGTTATAACTAGCTTAACTAAATCACCAGGGTAACAGAGTACTATAACAGTGTTATAACTAGCTTAACTAAATCACCAGGGTAACAGAGTACTATAACAGTGTTATAACTAACTAAATCACCAGCTACTATAACAGTGTTATAACTCTTAACTAAATCACCAGGGTAACAGAGTACTATAACAGTGTTATAACTAGCTTAACTAAATCACCAGGGTAACAGAGTACTATAACAGTGTTATAACTAGCTTAACTAAATCACCAGGGTAACAGAGTACTATAACAGTGTTATAACTAGCTTAACTAAATCACCAGGGTAACAGAGTACTATAACAGTGTTATAACTAGCTTAACTAAATCACCAGGGTAACAGAGTACTATAACAGTGTTATAACTAGCTTAACTAAATCACCAGGGTAACAGAGTACTATAACAGTGTTATAACTTTTAAATCACCAGGGTAACAAACTATAACAGTGTTATAACTAGCTTAACTAAATCACCAGGGTAACAGAGTACTATAACAGTGTTATAACTAGCTTAACTAAATCACCAGGGTAACAGAGTACTATAACAGTGTTATAACTAGCTTAACTAAATCACCAGGGTAACAGAGTACTATAACAGTGTTATAACAGAGCTTAACTAAATCTAAATCACCAGGGTAACAGAGTACTATAACAGTGTTATAACTAGCTTAACTAAATCACCAGGGTAACAGAGTACTATAACAGTGTTATAACTAGCTTAACTAAATCACCAGGGTAACAGAGTACTATAACAGTGTTATAACTAGCTTAACTAAATCACCAGGGTAACAGAGTACTATAACAGTGTTATAACTAGCTTAACTAAATCACCAGGGTAACAGAGTACTATAACAGTGTTATAACTAGCTTAACTAAATCACCAGGGTAACAGAGTACTATAACAGTGTTATAACTAGCTTAACTAAATCACCAGGGTAACAGAGTACTATAACAGTGTTATAACTAGCTTAACTAAATCACCAGGGTAACAGAGTACTATAACAGTGTTATAACTAGCTTAACTAAATCACCAGGTGTAACTATAAGTGTTATAACTTATAACAGTGTTATAACTAGCTCTAAATCACCAGAGTACTATGGTTACCACTAAATCACCAGGGTAACAGAGTACTATAACAGTGTTATAACTAGCTTAACTAAATCACCAGGGTAACAGAGTACTATAACAGTGTTATAACTAGCTTAACTAAATCACCAGGGTAACAGAGTACTACAACAGTGTTATAACTAGCTTAACTAAATCACCAGGGTAACATTCATTAGGTATCAAACGGACTGGCACTACCTGAACTTGACCAATAAGAAACAGTCACATTTGTTTTTAATGTCAAAATGTTTTGCTAAGTTGTGCACTAATGACTATGACCCACGTTTCCATTCTGCACTTGGTCTTATTACATCCATGAAGCAATAAGAGCTGAGATGAGGCCAGGACAGGTCTGTCCTCTACTCTTTGTAAACAGAGCTGTAGACTGGGCTAAATTCAGATCATCGTCACATGGAGAAACAGGAGCTATGTGGGGCAAGTGTGTGTGTGTGTGTCTGTGTGTGTGTGTGTGTGTGTGTGTGTGTGTGTGTGTGTGTGTGTGTGTGTGTGTGTGTGTGTGTGTGTGTCTGTGTGTGTGTGTGTGTGTGTGTGTGTTCTCAGTCTCAGTGTGTGTGTGTGTGTGTAACTGTATGTGTGTTGTAGTCCTAAGGGGGAGGATTTCTCCACTGCTATCAGTGAAGCAGAAACACAGACCCAATAGACTGGTGGTGGATGAAGCCCACAATGAAGACAACAGCCTCTCAAAACACAGGTGTGTTACCAGTTTCAGGTGTGTTACCAGTCTCAGGTGTGTGTGTTACCAGTCTCAGGTGTGTGTGTTACCAGTCTCAGGTGTGTGTGTTACCAGTCTCAGGTGTGTGTGTTACCAGTCTCAGGTGTGTGTGTTACCAGTCTCAGGTGTGTGTGTGTTGCCAGTCTCAGGTGTGTGTGTTACCAGTCTCAGGTGTGTGTGTTACCAGTCTCAGGTGTGTGTCTCAGGTGTGTGTGTTACCAGTCTCAGGTGTGTGTGTACCAGTTTCAGGTGTGTGTATTACCAGTCTCAGGTGTGTGTGTTACCAGTCTCAGGTGTGTGTGTGTATCCAGTCTCAGGTGTGTGTGTGTTTGTGTACCAGTCTCAGGTGTGTGTGTGTGTATTACCAGTCTCAGGTGTGTGTGTGTTTACCAGTCTCAGGTGTGTGTGTGTCTCATTGTGTATTAGTCTCAGGTGTGTGTGTGTATTACCAGTCTCAGGTGTGTGTGTGTATTACCAGTCTCAGGTGTGTGTGTATTACCAGTCTCAGGTGTGTGTGTGTTGCCAGTCTCAGGTGTGTGTGTGTTGCCAGTCTCAGGTGTGTGTGTGTTGCCAGTCTCAGGTGTGTGTGTGTATTACCAGTCTCAGGTGTGTGTGTGTATTACCAGTCTCAGGTGTGTGTGTGTATTACCAGTCTCAGGTGTGTGTGTGTTGCCAGTCTCAGGTGTGTGTGTGTTGCCAGTCTCAGGTGTGTGTGTGTTGCCAGTCTCAGGTGTGTGTATTGCCAGTCTCAGGTGTGTCTGTGTTACCATAATTTAAAATGTATGACATTTTTTTGGGGGGGTCACTGGACTACACACAATACCCCATCCTGTCAAAGTGGAATTGTTTTTCTAAATGTTTACTAATTCATTCAAAATGAAAGATGAAATATCTTGAGTCAATAAGTGTTCAACCCCTTTGTTACGGCAAGCCTATTTTTGAATGACTACCTCACCCCACACATGCTATTATCTGTAAGGTCCCACAGTCGAGCAGTGAATTTCAAACACAGATTCAACCACAAAGACCAGAAAGGTTTTCCAATGCCTTGCAAAGAAGAGCACACATTGGTAGATGGGTAAGCATTTCAAAAAGCCAACATTGAAAGTCCCTTTCAACATGATGAAGTTATTAATTACACTTTGGATAGTGTATCAATACAGCCAGACACTACAAAGATACAGGCGTCCTTCCCAACTCAGTTGCCGGAGAGGAAGGATTTTTCACCAATGGTGACTTTAAAACAGTTACAGAGTTTAATGGCTGTGATGGGAGAAAACTGAGGATGGATAGACAACATTTTAGTTAGTCTGCACAGAATAAAAAGATTCCAAAACATGCATTCTGTTTGCAACAAAGCACTGAAGTAATACTGCAAAATATGTGGCAAAGCAATTCACTTTTTGTCCTGAATACAAAGTGTTATGCTACACAACACATCACTGAGTACCACTCTCCATATGTTCAAGCATAGTGGTGACTGCATCATGTTATGGGTATGCTTGTAATCATTAAAGACTGAGGAATTTTTCAGGATAAAAAATCAACGGAATGGAGCAAAGCACAGGCAACATCCTAGAGGAAAACCTGGTTCAGTCTGTTTTCCCCCAGACACTGGGATATTAATTCACCTTTCAGCAGGACAATAACCTAAAACACAAGACCAAATCAACACTGGAGTTGCTCACCAAGAGTGGCAGATTTACAATTTTGATTTAAATCACATTGAAAATATATGGCAAGATGTGAAAATTGTTGTATAGCAATGAACAACAACCAATTTGACGGAGCTTGAAGAATTTAGAAAAGAATCATGTGCAAATGTGGCACAATCCAGGTGTGGATTAACCCAGAAACCCTCACAGCTGTAATCACTCTTAGAGATTTACCCAGAAACCCTCACAGCTGTAATCACTCTTAGAGATTTACCCAGAAACCCTCACAGCTGTAATCGCTCTTAGAGGTTTACCCAGAAACCCTCACAGCTGTAATCGCTCTTAGAGATTTACCCAGAAACCCTCACAGCTGTAATCACTCTTAGAGATTCTCACAGCTGTAATCGCTCTTAGAGATTAACCCAGAAACCCTCACAGCTGTAATCACTCTTAGAGATTTACCCAGAAACACTCACAGCTGTAATCTTCCTTCCTGTGTCTCCAGTCTCCAGCGTGTGTATTACTTCCTGTGTCTCCAGTCTCCAGTGTGTGTATTACTCCCTGTGTCTCCAGCGTGTGTATTACTCCCTGTGTCTCCAGTCTCCAGTGTGTATTACTTCCTGTGTCTCCAGCTCCAGTGTGTATTACTCCCTGTGTCTCCAGCGTGTGTATTACTCCTGTGTCTCCAGTCGTGTGTATTACTTCCTGTGTCTCCAGTCTCCAGTGTGTGTATTACTTCCTGTGTCTCCAGTCTTCCTGTGTCTCCAGCGTGTGTATTACTTCCTGTGTCTCCAGTCTCCAGTGTCTCCAGTGTGTATTACTTCCTGTGTCTCCAGTCTCCAGCGTGTGTATTACTTCCTGTGTCTCCAGTCTCCAGTATTACTTCCTGGTATTACTCCAGTCTCCAGTGTGTGTATTACTCCAGTCTCCAGCGTGTGTATTACTTCCTGTGTCTCCAGCATGTGTATTACTCCCTGTGTCTCCAGTCTCCAGCGTGTGTATTACTCCCTGTGTCTCCAGCGTGTGTATTACTTCCTGTGTCTCCAGCGTGTGTATTACTTCCTGTGTCTCCAGCGTGTGTATTACTTCCTGTGTCTCCAGCGTGTGTATTACTTCCTGTGTCTCCAGCGTGTGTATTACTTCCTGTGTCTCCAGTGTGTGTATTACTTCCTGTGTCTCCAGCGTGTGTATTACTTCCTGTGTCTCCAGCGTGTGTATTACTTCCTGTGTCTCCAGTGTGTGTATTACTTCCTGTGTCTCCAGTGTGTATTACCAGTGTCTCCAGTGTGTGTATTACTTCCTGTGTCTCCTCCAGTGTGTATTACTCCCTGTGTCTCCAGTCTCCAGCGTGTGTATTACTTCCTGTGTCTCCAGTCTTCCTGTGTCTCCAGTGTGTGTATTACTTCCTGTGTCTCCAGTCTCCAGTGTGTGTATTACTCCCTGTGTCTCCAGCGTGTGTATTACTTCCTGTGTCTCCAGCGTGTGTATTACTTCCTGTGTCTCCAGCGTGTGTATTACTTCCTGTGTCTCCAGTCTCCAGTGTGTGTATTACTCCCTGTGTCTCCAGCGTGTGTATTACTTCCTGTGTCTCCAGCGTGTGTATTACTTCCTGTGTCTCCAGCGTGTGTATTACTTCCTGTGTCTCCAGCGTGTGTATTACTCCCTGTGTCTCCAGCGTGTGTATTACTTCCTGTGTCTCCAGTCTCCAGTGTGTGTATTACTTGTGTCCTGTGTCTCCAGTCTCCAGCGTGTGTATTACTTCCTGTGTCTCCAGTGTGTATTACTCCTGTGTCTCCAGTCTCCAGCGTGTGTATTACTTCCTGTGTCTCCAGTCTCCAGTGTGTGTATTACTTCCTGTGTCTCCAGTCTCCAGTGTGTGTATTACTCCCTGTGTCTCCAGTCTCCAGCGTGTGTATTACTTCCTGTGTCTCCAGCGTGTGTATTACTTCCTGTGTCTCCAGCGTGTGTATTACTTCCTGTGTCTCCAGTCGTGTGTGTATTACTTCCTGTGTCTCCAGCGTGTGTATTACTTCCTGTGTCTCCAGTCTCCAGTGTGTGTATTACTTCCTGTGTCTCCAGTCTCCAGTGTGTGTATTACTTCCTGTGTCTCCAGTGTGTATTACTTCCTGTGTCTCCAGTGTGTATTACTTCCTGTGTCTCCAGCGTGTGTATTACTCCCTGTGTCTCCAGTGTGTGTATTACTTCCTGTGTCTCCAGTCTCCAGTGTGTGTATTACTTCCTGTGTCTCCAGCGTGTGTATTACTCCCTGTGTCTCCAGTCTCCAGCATGTGTATTACTTCCTGTGTCTCCAGTCTCCAGCATGTGTATTACTTCCTGTGTCTCCAGTCTCCAGTGTCTCCAGTCTCCAGTGTATTTACTTCCTGTGTCTCCAGTGTGTGTATTACTGTCCTGTGTCTCCAGCGTGTGTATTACTTCCTGTGTCTCCAGCGTGTGTATTACTTCCTGTGTCTCCAGTCTCGTGTGTATTACTTCCTGTGTCTCCAGCGTGTGTATTACTCCCTGTGTCTCCAGCGTGTGTATTACTTCCTGTGTCTCCAGCGTGTGTATTACTTCCTGTGTCTCCAGCGTGTGTATTACTTCCTGTGTCTCCCAGGCGAAGACAGAGGAGCTGCAGTTGTTCCGTGGCGACACGGTGGTCCTGTGGGGAGGACTACGGCGTGAGACGGTGTGTATCGTGTTGACAGACGACACCTGTCCAGACTCCACGCGTCCGCATGAACCGCGTCACACGGAACAACCTGAGGGTACGCCTCGGTGATGTCATCAGGTAGGCTACTGTACTGATCACCTGTGTGATGTCATCGGGTAGGCTACTGTACTGATCACCTGTGTGATGTCATCGGGTAGACTACTGTACTGATCACCTGTGTGATGTCATCGGGTAGACTACTGTACTGATCACCTGTGTGATGTCATCGGGTAGACTACTGTACTGATCACCTGTGTGATGTCATCGGGTAGACTACTGTACTGATCACCTGTGTGATGTCATCGGGTAGACTACTGTACTGATCACCTGTGTGATGTCATCGGGTAGACTACTGTACTGATCACTGTGTGATGTCATCGGGTAGACTACTGTACTGATCACCTGTGTGATGTCATTGGGTAGACTTCTGATTAGAGATATACAATTCCGGTAAGTTTCCCAGGTTTCCCAGACATCCTGGTCGGAGGATTCCAGGAAGGTTCTAACCAGGATTTCTGGGAAATGTGGGAAATGCCTGTGTGCTGACTCTATATATGGATGCAGGTAGGAAGCCTAGCAGTTAAGAGCCATTGGCTTTTAACCAACAGGTCGCTGGTCCGAATCCCCGAGATGACTAGGTGAAAAGTCTGTCTAAAAAAAAATCACATTGAATGCTGATGTGCCTTTGAGCAAGGCACTTAACCCTGATTCCTCCTGTTAGTCACTCTGGATAAGAGCATCTGCTAAATGACTAAAGAGTAAAATGTCTGATTACTCTGAACCGGATTATATTTACATTTTAGTCAGTCACAAATTGAGCCTATTTTTGGCCTAAAAAGCACTTTCAATGAAGATTCTGTGTGTGTGTGTGTGTGTGTGTGTGTGTGTGCGTCTGTGTGTGTGTTGCGTGTCTAGTGTCCATGCATGCCCAGATGTGAAGTACGGCGTGCGTATCCATGTCCTGCCGATAGATGACACCATCGAAGGGTTAACGGGAAACCTGTTCGACGTCTTCCTGAAACCCTATTTCTTGGAAGCCTATCGGCCTGTACACAGAGGTACTCATGACTGTTGTACAAAAAGGTAGACTGACCCTACTGGCCCTTACACAGAGGTACTCATAACTGTTGTACAAAAAGGTAGATTGACCCTACTGGCCCTTACACAGAGGTATTCATGACTGTTGTACAAATAGGTAGACCGACCCTACTGGCCCTTACACATAGGTACTCATGACTGTTGTACAAAAAGGTAGACTGACCCTACTGGCCCTTACACAGAGGTACTCATAACTGTTGTACAAAAAGGTAGATTGACCCTACTGGCCCTTACACAGAGGTACTCATGACTGTTGTACAAACAGGTAGACCGACCCTACTGGCCCTTACACAGAGGTACTCATGACTGTTGTACAAAAAGGTAGACTGACCCTACTGGCCCTTACACAGAGGTACTCATGACTGTTGTACAAACAGTTAGACCGACTCTACTGGCGCTTACACAGAGGTACTCATGACTGTTGTACAAAAAGGTAGACTGACCCTACTGGCCCTTACACAGAGGTACTCATGACTGTTGTACAAAAAGGTAGACTGACCCTACTGGCCCTTACACAGAGGTACTCGTAACTTGTACAAATAGGTAGACCGACCCTACTGGCCCTTACATAGGTACTCATGACTGTTGTACAAATAGGTAGACCGACCCTACTGGCCCTTACACAGAGGTACTCATGACTGTTGTACAAAAAGGTAGATTGACCCTACTGGCCCTTACACAGAGGTACTCATGACTGTTGTACAAATAGGTAGACCGACCCTACTGGCCCTTACACAGAGGTACTCATGACTGTTGTACAAAAAGGTAGATTGACCCTACTGGCCCTTACACAGAGGTACTCATGACTGTTGTACAAAAAGGTAGATTGACCCTACTGGCCCTTACACAGAGGTACTCATGACTGTTGTACAAAAAGGTAGATTGACCCTACTGGCCCTTACACAGAGGTACTCATGACTGTTGTACAAAAAGGTAGATTGACCCTACTGGCCCTTACACAGAGGTACTCATGACTGTTGTACAAAAAGGTAGACCGACCCTACTGGCCCTTACACAGAGGTACTCATGACTGTTGTACAAAAAGGTAGATTG
Organism: Oncorhynchus gorbuscha; assembly: GCF_021184085.1. Taxonomy (NCBI): domain Eukaryota; kingdom Metazoa; phylum Chordata; class Actinopteri; order Salmoniformes; family Salmonidae; genus Oncorhynchus; species Oncorhynchus gorbuscha. The sequence goes on from NC_060190.1 coordinate 3,726,205, forward strand.
ACCCTACTGGCCCTTACACAGGTACTCATGACTGTTGTACAAAAAGGTAGATTGACCCTACTGGCCCTTACACAGAGGTACTCATGACTGTTGTACAAAATGGTAGATTGACCCTACTGGCCCTTACACAGAGGTACTCATGACTGTTGTACAAAAAGGTAGACCGACCCTACTGGCCCTTACACAGAGGTACTCATGACTGTTGTACAAAAAGGTAGATTGACCCTACTGGCCCTTACACAGGTACTCATGACTGTTGTACAAAAAGGTAGATTGACCCTACTGGCCCTTACACAGAGGTACTCATGACTGTTGTACAAAAAGGTAGATTGACCCTACTGGCCCTTACACAGAGGTACTCATGACTGTTGTACAAAGGTAGACCGACCCTACTGGCCCTTACACAGAGGTACTCATGACTGTTGTACAAAAAGGTAGATTGACCCTACTGGCCCTTACATAGGTACTCATGACTGTTGTACAAAAAGGTAGATTGACCCTACTGGCCCTTACACAGAGGTACTCATGACTGTTGTACAAAAAGGTAGATTGACCCTACTGGCCCTTACACAGAGGTGCTCATGACTGTTGTACAAATAGGTAGACCGACCCTACTGGCCCTTACACAGAGGTACTCATGACTGTTGTCTATGAATTGTTTATATAACGTATAACTTATTATATAACTTCTGATATTCCATCAAGTGGTTCTAACTTTTTATAACATTTTCTGACCTTCTATAAACTGGCAACAAGACTAGTAGTCCTACAGCTTATAATGAATTACAACACTGTAATTCAACTAGCAGTTCACTATTTGTAAGTAGCTGTTTAGTTGTTAGTTGTTGAGTAGCTGTCATCATTGTTGTGTTGCTAGGCGACATCTTCCTGGTGCGAGGGGGCATGCGGGCTGTGGAGTTCAAGGTGGTGGAGACAGACCCCGCCCCCCACTGCATCGTCGCCCCGGATACCGTCATCCACTGCGAGGGACAGCCAATCAACAGAGAGGTCTCTTTGTAAAATCACACTTTTTTATTGAATTGGGCCAAAACAACCTGTACAACAGAGGAGTCCAACTCATTCCATGGAGGGCCCAGTGTCGGCTGGTTTTGGTGTCTTCTTTTAAGACCTAGACACCCAGGTGAGGAGAGTTCCTAAATAATTCATTACAAGCACAAGGGATCAAGTACAAGGGAGGAGAGAAAACCTACTGCCACAGACACACGGTCTACAGGAATTGAGTTTGACAACCCTGCTCTAAAATGTTGTGAACATTTCCCAAGCTGAATGTCTGACTGAATGATTGACAGCATGTTGTACCTGTGAGGGTCTCATATTGTCTTCCCTTGCCCCTCCCCCTGCCCCTGATGGGTCGAGGAGGAAAGTCTGAATGATTGACAGAATGTTCTCCCTGTGAGGGTCTCATATTGTCTTTCCCCTGCCCCTGATAGGACGAGGAGGAGAGTCTGACTGACGTAGGCTATGATGACATTGGAGGTTGTCGTAAACAGTTAGCTCAAATCAAAGAAATGGTGGAGCTTCCCCTCAGACATCCTGGACTATTCAAGGCTATAGGAGTCAAGGTGATATACCATCCCTCTATTTATACCTCTATCTGTCTGTTCTGTCCGTCCATCCACCCATCCCATTTCAAAGCTCCCGAGTGGCGCAGCGGTCTAAGGCACTGCATCTCAGTGCTAGAGGCGTCACTATAGACCCTGGTTCGATCCCGGGCTGTTTTACAACCGGCCGTGATATGGAGTCCCATAGAGCCGTCCGGGTTAGGGGAGGGTTTGGCCCAGCGCCGTCCGGGTTAGGGGAGGGTTTGGCCCAGCGCCGTCCGGGTTAGGGGAGGGTTTGGCCCAGCACCGTCGGGTTAGGGGAGGGTTTGGCCCAGCGCCGTCCGGGTTAGGGGAGGGTTTGGCCCAGCACCGTCCGGGTTAGGGGAGGGTTTGGCCCAGCGCCGTCCGGGTTAGGGGAGGGTTTGGCCCAGCGCCGTCCGGGTTAGGGGAGGGTTTGGCCCAGCACCGTCGGGTTAGGGGAGGGTTTGGCCCAGCGCCGTCCGGGTTAGGGGAGGGTTTGGCCCAGCGCCGTCCGGGTTAGGGGAGGGTTTGGCCCAGCGCCGTCCGGGTTAGGGGAGGGTTTGGCCCAGCGCCGTCCGGGTTAGGGGAGGGTTTGGCCCAGCGCCGTCCGGGTTAGGGAGGGTTTGGCCCAGCGCCGTCCGGGTTAGGGGAGGGTTTGGCCCAGCGCCGTCCGGGTTAGGGGAGGGTTTGGCCCAGCGCCGTCCGGGTTAGGGGAGGGTTTGGCCCAGCGCCGTCCGGGTTAGGGGAGGGTTTGGCCCAGCACCGTCCGGGTTAGGGGAGGGTTTGGCCCAGCGCCGTCCGGGTTAGGGGAGGGTTTGGCCCAGCACCGTCCGGTTAGGGGAGGGTTTGGCCCAGCGCCGTCCGGGTTAGGGAGGGTTTGGCCCAGCGCCGTCCGGGTTAGGGGAGGGTTTGGCCCAGCGCCGTCCGGGTTAGGGGAGGGTTTGGCCCAGCGCCGTCCGGGTTAGGGGAGGGTTTGGCCCAGCGCCGTCCGGGTTAGGGGAGGGTTTGGCCCAGCGCCGTCGGGTTAGGGGAGGGTTTGGCCCAGCGCCGTCCGGGTTAGGGGAGGGTTTGGCTGGGGTAGGATGTCATTTTAAAATAAGAATTTGTTCTTAACTGACTTGCCTAGTTAAGTAAAGGATTTTAAAAAAATTGATTGATTCATTCAGCCTCCTCCTCTCCTCTCCTCTCCTCTCCTCTCCTCTCCTCTCCTCTCCTCTCCTCTCCTCTCCTCTCCTCTCCTCTCCTCTCCTCTCCTCTCCTCTCCTCTCCTCTCCTCTCCTCTCATCCCTAGCCTCCCAGGGGTATTCTGCTGTATGGACCTCCAGGTACAGGGAAGACACTGGTCGCCCGGGCCGTCGCCAACGAGACTGGAGCATTCTTCTTCCTCATCAATGGTGAGACCTCTGACCTCTAACCCCTGACCTCCTAAACCCTCTAACCCTTTACCTCTAACTCCTGACCTCAAACCTCTAACCCATCTAATCTCCAACCTAACAATACTGGAGCCTTCTTCTGATTCAGCGATGAGGAGCATCCGGTCATGTATTTCCTGTGTGTTACGGCCATTCCAGTCCCCCCAGTTTACCCCAATCCAACCCCATACACCTATTCATAGGTCATAACGTATTCTAACTCCCTCTCCCAGTCTTGCGGTTAGGAAGGAGGGGAAAGACATTTTGGTTCTGGGGATTATCTTCATTCTGTCTATTCTGTCTCCTGTGTGTTACGCTGTATTGTGTCCCCAGGTCCTGAGATCATGAGTAAGATGGCCGGGGAGTCAGAGAGCAACCTGAGGAAAGCCTTCGAGGAGGCAGAGAAAAACTCTCCCGCCATTATCTTCATAGATGAACTGGATTCTATCGCACCTAAGAGAGAGAAGGTGAGGAGGGAGGTGAAAGGTTGGATTCTATCGCTTCTAAGAGAGAGAAGGTGAGGAGGGAGGGAAAGATGGGATTCTATCGCTTCTAAGAGAGAGAAGGTGAGGAGGGAGGGAAAGATGGGATTCTATCGCTTCTAAGAGAGAGAAGGTGAGGAGGGAGGGAAAGATGGGATTCTATCGCTTCTAAGAGAGAGAAGGTGAGGAGGGAGGGAAAGATGGGATTCTATCGCCCTAAGAGAGAGAAGGTGAGGAGGGAGGGAAAGATGGGATTATATCGGCTTCTAAGAGAGAGAAGGTGAGGAGGGAGGGAAAGATGGGATTCTATCGCTTCTAAGAGAGAGAAGGTGAGGAGGGAGGGAAAGATGGGATTCTATCGCTTCTAAGAGAGAGAAGGTGAGGAGGGAGGGAAAGATGGGATTCTATCGCTTCTAAGAGAGAGAAGGTGAGGAGGGAGGGAAAGATGGGATTCTATCGCTCCTAAGAGAGAGAAGGTGAGGAGGGAGGGAAAGATTGGATTTTATCGCTTCTAAGAGAGAGAAGGTGAGGAGGGAGGTGAAAGGTTGGATTCTATCGCTCCTAAGAGAGAGAAGGTGAGGAGGGAGGTGAAAGGTTGGATTCTATCGCTCCTAAGAGAGAGAAGGTGAGGAGGGAGGGAAAGATTGGATTCTATCGCTCCTAAGAGAGAGAAGGTGAGGAGGGAGGGAAAGATGGGATTCTATCGCTCCTAAGAGAGAGAAGGTGAGGAGGGAGGTGAAAGGTTGGATTCTATCGCTTCTAAGAGAGAGAAGGTGAGGAGGGAGGGAAAGATGGGATTCTATCACTTCTAAGAGAGAGAAGGTGAGGAGGGAGGGAAAGATGGGATTCTATCGCTTCTAAGAGAGAGAAGGTGAGGAGGGAGGGAAAGATGGGATTCTATCGCTCCTAAGAGAGAGAAGGTGAGGAGGGAGGGAAAGATTGGATTTTATCGCTTCTAAGAGAGAGAAGGTGAGGAGGGAGGTGAAAGGTTGGATTCTATCGCTCCTAAGAGAGAGAAGGTGAGGAGGGAGGTGAAAGGTTGGATTCTATCGCTCCTAAGAGAGAGAAGGTGAGGAGGGAGGGAAAGATTGGATTCTATCGCTCCTAAGAGATCAAGGTGAGGAGGGAGGGAAAGATGGGATTCTATCGCTCCTAAGAGAGAGAAGGTGAGGAGGAGGTGAAAGGTTGGATTCTATCGCTGTCTAAGAGAGAGAAGGTGAGGAGGGGGGAAAGATGGGATTCTATCGCTTCTAAGAGAGAGAAGGTGAGGAGGGAGGAAAGATGGGATTCTATGAGAGAGAGAAGGTGAGGAGGGAGGGAAAGATGGGATTCTATCGCTTCTAAGAGAGAGAAGGTGAGGAGGGAGGAAAGATGGGATTCTATCGCTTCTAAGAGAGAAGAGGAGGGAGGGAAAGATGGGATTCTATCGCTCAAGAGAAAGGAGGGAAAAGATGGGATTCTATCGACTCCTAAGAGAGAAAGGTGAGGAGGGAGGGAAAGATTGGATTTATCGCTTCTAAGAGAGAGAAGGTGAGGAGGGAGGTGAAAGGTTGGATTCTATCGCTCCTAAGAGAGAGAAGGTGAGGAGGGAGGTGAAAGGTTGGATTCTATCGCTCCTAAGAGAGAGAAGGTGAGGAGGGAGGGAAAGATTGGATTCTATCGCTCCTAAGAGAGAGAAGGTGAGGAGGGAGGAAAGATGGGATTCTATCGCTCCTAAGAGAGAGAAGGTGAGGAGGGAGGGAAAGATTGGATTTTATCGCTTCTAAGAGAGAGAAGGTGAGGAGGGAGGTGAAAGGTTGGGATTCTATCGCTCCTAAGAGAGAGAAGGTGAGGAGGGAGGTGAAAGGTTGGATTCTATCGCTCCTAAGAGAGAGAAGGTGAGGAGGGAGGGAAAGATTGGATTCTATCGCTCCTGAGAGAGAGAAGGTGAGGAGGGAGGGAAAGATGGGATTCTATCAGCTCCTAAGAGAGAGAAGGTGAGGAGGGAGGTGAAAGGTTGGATTCTATCGCTCTAAGAGAGAGAAGGTGAGGAGGGAGGGAAAGATGGGATTCTATCGCTCTAAGAGAGAGAAGGTGAGGAGGGAGGGAAAGATGGGATTCTATCGCTTCTAAGAGAGAGAAGGTGAGGAGGGAGGGAAAGATGGGGTTCTATCGCTAAGAGAGAGAAGGTGAGGAGGGAGGGAAAGATGGGATTCTATCGCTCCTAAGAGAGAGAAGGTGAGGAGGGAGGGAAAGATGGGATTCTATCGGGTTAAGAGAGAGAAGGTGAGGAGGGAGGGAAAGATGGGATTCTATCGCTCCTAAGAGAGAGAAGGTGAGGAGGGAGGGAAAGATTGGATTTTATCGCTTCTAAGAGAGAGAAGGTGAGGAGGGAGGTGAAAGGTTGGATTCTATCGCTCCTAAGAGAGAGAAGGTGAGGAGGGAGGTGAAAGGTTGGATTCTATCGCTCCTAAGAGAGAGAAGGTGAGGAGGGAGGGAAAGATTGGATTCTATCGCTCCTAAGAGAGAGAAGGTGAGGAGGGAGGGAAAGATGGGATTCTATCGCTCCTAAGAGAGAGAAGGTGAGGAGGGAGGGAAAGATTGGATTCTATCGCTCTAAGAGAGAGAAGGTGAGGAGGAGGTGAAAGGTTGGATTCTATCGCTCCTAAGAGAGAGAAGGTGAGGAGGGAGGTGAAAGGTTGGATTCTATCGCTCTAAGAGAGAGAAAGGTGAGGAGGGAGGGAAAGATTGGATTCTATCGATTCTAAGAGAGAGAAGGTGAGGAGGAGGGAAAGATGGGATTCTATCGCTCCTAAGAGAGAGAAGGTGAGGAAGGAGGTCAAAGGTTGGATTCTATCGCTCTAAGAGAGAGAAGGTGAGGAGGGAGGGAAAGATGGGATTCTATCGCTTCTAAGAGAGAGAAGGTGAGGAGGGAGGGAAAGATGGGATTCTATCCCCAGAGTCCTGAGAGAAGGTGAGGATGGGAGGAGAAAGATGGGATTCTATCGCTTCTAAGAGAGAGAAAACTGAGGAGGGAGGGAAAGATGGGATTCTATCACTTCTAAGAGAGAGAAGGTGAGGAGGGAGGTGAAAGATTGGATTCTATCGCTTCTAAGAGAGAGAAGGTGAGGAGGGAGGGAAAGATGGGATTCTATCGCTCCTAAGAGAGAGAAGGTGAGGAGGGAGGGAAAGATTGGATTCTATCGCTTCTAAGAGAGAGAAGGTGAGGAGGGAGGTGAAAGGTTGGATTCTATCGCTCCTAAGAGAGAGAAGGTGAGGAGGGAGGGAAAGATTGGATTCTATCGCTCCTAAGAGAGAGAAGGTGAGGAGGGAGGGAAAGATGGGATTCTATCGCTCCTAAGAGAGAGAAGGTGAGGAGGGAGGTGAAAGGTTGGATTCTATCGCTTCTAAGAGAGAGAAGGTGAGGAGGGAGGGAAAGATGGGATTCTATCGCTTCTAAGAGAGAGAAGGTGAGGAGGGAGGGAAAGATGGGATTCTATCGCTTCTAAGAGAGAGAAGGTGAGGAGGGAGGGAAAGATGGGATTCTATCGCTTCTAAGAGAGAGAAGGTGAGGAGGGAGGGAAAGATGGGATTCTATCGCTCCTAAGAGAGAGAAGGTGAGGAGGGAGGGAAAGATTGGATTTTATCGCTTCTAAGAGAGAGAAGGTGAGGAGGGAGGGAAAGGTTGGATTCTATCGCTCCTAAGAGAGAGAAGGTGAGGAGGGAGGTGAAAGGTTGGATTCTATCGCTCCTAAGAGAGAGAAGGTGAGGAGGGAGGGAAAGATTGGATTCTATCGCTCCTAAGAGAGAGAAGGTGAGGAGGGAGGGAAAGGGGCAGAGAGAAGAACAGTAGAATACAAGTGGGGAGAAAGTGTGTGTGTGTGTGTGTGTGTGTGTGTGTGTGTGTGTGTGTGTGTGTGTGTGTGTGTGTGTGTGTGTGTGTGTGTGTGTGTGTGTGTGTGTGTGTGTGTGTGTGTGTGTGTGTGTGTGTGTGTGTGTGTGTGTGTGTGTGTGTGTGATCTAATGCAGTGGTGGAAAAAGTATTCAATTTTCATACTTGAGTAAAAGTAAAGATGCCTTAACAGAAAATGACTCAAGTAAAAGTGAAAGTCACCCAGTAAAATACTAGATCAGTAAAAGTTAAAAAATAAAAATGTTTTAAATATACTTAATTATGAAAAGTAAATGTAATTGCTAAAATGTACTTAAGTAATCAAAAGTAAAAGTATAAAACCATTCCAGACGCCATGATTTTCTTGTTTTTATTTATTTACTGACAGCCAGGGTCACGCTCCAACATTCAGACATCATTTAATAACCAAGAATGTGTTTAGTGAGACCACCAGATCAGAGGCAGTAGGGATGTTCTCTGTTTAGTGAGACCACCAGATCAGAGGCAGTAGGGATGTTCTCTGTTTAGTGAGACCACCAGATCAGAGGCAGTAGGGATGTTCTCTGTTTAGTGAGACCACCAGATCAGAGGCAGTAGGGATGTTCTCTGTTTAGTGAGTCCACCAGATCAGAGGCAGTAGGGATGACCAGGGATGTTCTGTTTAGTGAGACCACCAGATCAGAGGCAGTAGGGATGTTCTCTGTTTAGTGAGACCACCAGATCAGAGGCAGTAGGGATGTTCTCTGTTTAGTGAGACCACCAGATCAGAGGCAGTAGGGATGTTCTCTGTTTAGTGAGACCACCAGATCAGAGGCAGTAGGGATGTTCTCTGTTTAGTGAGACCATCAGATCAGAGGCAGTAGGGATGACCAGGGATGTTCTCTGTTTAGTGAGTCCACCAGATCAGAGGCAGTAGGGATGACCAGGGATGTTCTCTGTTTAGTGAGTCCTCCAGATCAGAGGCAGTAGGGATGTTCTCTGTTTAGTGAGACCACCAGATCAGAGGCAGTAGGGATGTTCTCTGTTTAGTGAGACCACCAGATCAGAGGCAGTAGGGATGTTCTCTGTTTAGTGAGACCACCAGATCAGAGGCAGTAGGGATGTTCTCTGTTTAGTGAGACCACCAGATCAGAGGCAGTAGGGATGACCAGGGATGTTCTCTGTTTAGTGAGTCCACCAGATCAGAGGCAGTAGGGATGACCAGGGATGTTCTCTGTTTAGTGAGTCCACCAGATCAGAGGCAGTAGGGATGACCAGGGATGTTCTCTGTTTAGTGAGTCCACCAGATCAGAGGCAGTAGGGATGACCAGGGATGTTCTCTGTTTAGTGAGTCCTCCAGATCAGAGGCAGTAGGGATGACCAGGGATGTTCTCTGTTTAGTGAGTCCTCCAGATCAGAGGCAGTAGGGATGACCAGGGATGTTCTCTGTTTAGTGAGTCCTCCAGATCAGAGGCAGTAGGGATGACCAGGGATGTTCTCTGTTTGGTGAGTCCACCAGATCCGAGTCAGTAGAGATGAACAAGGATGTTCTCTTGATAAGTGTGTGAATTGGACCATTTTCCTGTCTTGCTAGGCATTCAAAACGTAACATGTACTTTTGGGTGTCAGGGGAAATGTATGGAGTGAAAAGTACATGCTTTTCTTTAGGAATGTAGTGAAGTAAAAGTTGGAAGAAAAATAAACAGTAATGTAAAGTACTGAAGTAATACTTTAAAATATTTTTACTGAAGTACTTTCCACTACTGTGTATTTGTGTGAGTGACAAATGTGCGTGCTTGCATACATGATTGTGTGTGTGTGTGTGTGTGTGTGTGTGTGTGTGTGTGTGTGTGTGTGTGTGTGTGTGTGTGTGTGTGTGTGTGTGTGTGTGTGTGTGTGTGTGTGTGTGTGTGTGTGTGTGTGTGTGTGTGTGTGTGTGGTCAGACCCATGGGGAGGTGGAGAGGCGTATCGTATCACAGCTCCTCACCCTGATGGATGGACTGAAGCAGAGAACTCACGTTATCGTCATGGCAGCCACCAACAGACCCAACAGCATCGACCCTGCCCTGAGACGCTTCGGTTAGAGAGACACACACTCACTCACTCACTCACTCACACACACACACAGACACACTCACTCACTCACTCACTCACTCACACACACACACACACACACACACACACTAGTTAGTTAACACCTGTCTCTGTGTAACTCAGGCAGGTTTGACAGAGAGATCGACATCGGCATCCCAGACTCCACTGGTAGACTGGAGATACTGCAGATTCACACCAAGAACATGAAGCTATCTGACGACGTGGACCTGGAGAGGGTGAGGAGAGGGGAGGGGGGAGGAGAGGACCTGGAGAGGGTGAGGGGAGGGGGGGGGGGGAGGAGAGATGAGGAGGAGGAGGAGAGGGGAGAGATGGAGGAGAGGGGAGAGATGAGGAGGAGGAGGAGAGGGGAGAGATGGAGGAGAGGGGAGAGATGAGGAGGAGGAGAGGGAGGAGAGAGGAGAGATGAGGAGGAGAGGGGAGAGAGGAGAGAGGAGAGATGAGGAGGAGGAGGAGAGGGGAGAGAGGAGGAGGAGAGGGGAGAGATGGAGGAGAGGGGAGAGATGAGGAGGTCAAAAGTAGTGCACTATATAAGGAATAGGGCTCTAGTCTAAAGTAGTGCACTATATAAGGAATAGGGCTCTAGTCTAAAGTAGTGCACTATATAGGGAATAGGGTTCTGGTCTAAAGTAGTGCACTATGTAGGGAATAGGGTGCCATGACTGGGGAATGTTTTGTGCCAGTGAAGTTGGGACAATAAAGTTCTACTCATTGTACTGTGCTTCCTGGTAGGTTTCCATGGATGCGCATGGCCATGTGGGGTCAGATCTGGCAGCTCTGTGTTCTGAGGCGGCTCTGCAGGCCATCAGGAAGAAGATGACCCTGATTGACCTGGAGGACGACACCATTGATGCTGAACTGCTCAACTCACTGGCAGTTACCAACGATGACTTCAGGGTTAGTGGCAGCAGCACAGACACACACTCAACCACACACACAATATAGACCTGCTCACCTCATTGTCCATCTCCCTCTCCCCTCCCCCCTCCCTCCCTCCCTCTCTCCCTCTCCTCCCTCCGTCTCTCCCTCCCTCCCTTCATCCCTCCCTCTCCCCTCCCTCCCTCCCTCCCTCCCTCCAGTGGGCGTTGGGGCAGAGTAACCCGTCAGCTCTGAGGGAGACAGTAGTGGAGGTTCCTAATGTTAACTGGGAGGATATAGGAGGACTGGGAGAGGTCAAGAGAGAACTGCAGGAACTAGTACAGGTAACACACACACACACCTGTATCTCAACAGGTAACACACACACACCTGTATCTCAACAGGTAACACACACACCTGTATCTCAACAGGTAACACACACACACCTGTATCTCAACAGGTAACACACACACACCTGTATCTCAACAGGTAAGACACACACACCTTTATCTCAACAGGTAAGACACACACACACCTGTATCTCAACAGGTAAGACACACACACACCTGTATCTCAACAGGTAACACACACACACCTGTATCTCAACAGGTAACACACACACACGCACCTGTATCTCAACAGGTAACACACACACACGCACCTGTATCTCAACAGGTAACACACACACACACACGCACCTGTATCTCAACAGGTAACACACACACACACACACACCTGTATCTCAACAGGTAACACACACACACACACCTGTATCTCAACAGGTAACACACACACACACACCTGTATCTCAACGGGTAACACACACACACACACACACCTGTATCTCAACGGGTAACACACACACACACACACAGTATCTCAACGGGTAACACACACACACACACCAGTATCTCAACGGGTAACACACACACACCTGTATCTCAACAGGTAAGGATAGTCTTAACAGCTGAGTAAAGACAGTAAAGACTAGTGTCTGAAAACAGCAGTTCTGATTCAACAGGACATGGCTGATATTGTGGTCAGAGGCCAAATACCAGCCACATAGGCCTAGGTGTTGTGGGTGTGGAATAGAATGAAGGTCTCTATTGGTCAGTTTTGTCTAAGTGCTTTTCTTGACCCTCCCTCCCTCTCCTCCCTCCCTCCCTCCCTCACCACCCTCCCTCTCCTCCCTCCCTCCCTCCCTCCCTCTATCTCCCCCTTTCTCCCTCCCTCCCTCCCTCTCTCCCTCCCTCCCTCCCTCCCTCCCTCTCCGGGTCCCCCCCTCCCTCCCTCTCTAGTCTTAACAGCTCCCTAAAGACAGTCCCCCTCCCTCCCAGTTCTGATTCCTCCATGGCCCTATCCTCCCCCTCTCCTACCTCCCTATCCTCCCTCCCTCTCTCTTGTCCCTCCCTCCCTCCCTCCCTCCCTCCCTCCCTCCCTCCCTCCCTCCCCTCCCTCCCTCCCTCCCCCTCCCTCCCTCCCTCCTCCCTCCCTCCTCCCTCCCTCCCCCTCCCTCCCTCCCCCTCTCCTCCCTCCCTATCCTCCCCCTCTCCTACCTCCCTATCCTCCCTCCCTCCTCCTCCTCTCCTCCCTCCCTCCCTCCCTCCCTCCCTCCCTCCCTCCCTCTCTCTCCTCCCCCTTTCTCCCTCCCTCCCTCCCTCCCTCCCTCCCTCCCTCCCCCTCCCTCCCTCCCTCTCCCTCTCCCCCCCTCCCTCCCTCCCTCCCTCTCCTCCCCTATCCTCCCTCCCTCTCTCCTCCCTCCCTCCCTCCCTCCCTCCCTCCCTCCCCCCCTCCCTCCCCCTCCCCCTCCCTCCCTCCCTCCCCTCCCTCCCTCCCTCCCCCTCCTCTCCTCCCCCTCCCCCCTCCCTCCCTCCCTCCCCCCTCCCTCCCTCCCTCCCTCCCTCCCTCCCTCCCCCCTCCTCCCTCCCCTATCCTCCCCCCTCTCCTACCTCCCTATCCTCCCTCCCTCTCTCCTCCCTCCCTCCCTCCCTCCTCCCTCCCTCCCCCTCCCTCCCTCCCCCCTCCCTCCCTCCCTCCCTCCCTCCCCCTCTCCTACCTCCCTATCCTCCCTCCCTCTCCTCCTCCCTCCCTCCCTCCCTCTCCTCCCTCCTCCCTCCTCCCTCCCCCCCTCCCTCCCTCCCTCCCTCTCTCTCCTCCCCCTTTCCCTCCCTCCCTCCCTCCCTCTCTCTCCTCCCTCCTCCCTCCCTCCCTAACTCCCCCTCTCCTCCCTCCCTATCCTCCCCCTCTCCTACCTCCCTATCCTCCCTCCCTCTCTCCTCCCTCCCTCCCTCCCTCCCTCCCTCCCTCTCTCTCCCCTCCCCTCCCCCTCCCTCCCTCCCTCCCTCTCTCTCCTCTTCCCTCCCCCTCCCTATCCTCCCCCTCTCCTACCTCCCTATCCTCCCTCCCTCTCTCCTCCCTCCCTCCCTCCCTCCCTCCTCTCTCCTCCCTCCCCTCCCCCTCTCCTCCCTCCCTATCCTCCCCCTCTCCTACCTCCCTATCCTCCCTCCCTCTCTCCTCCCTCCCTCCCTCCCTCCCTCTCCTCCTCCCTCCCTCTCTCCCTCCCTCCCTCCCCCTCTCCTCCCTCCCTCCCTCCCTCTCCTCCCCCTCCCCCTCTCCCCCTCTCCTCCCTCCCTCCTTCTCTCTCCCCCTCTCCTCCCTCCCTCCTTCTCTCTCCTCCCCCTCTCCTCCCTCCCTCCTTCTCTCTCCTCCCCCTCTCCTCCCTCCCTCCTCCTCTCTCCCTCCCCCTCTCCTCCCTCCCTCCTTCTCTCTCCTCCCCTCTCCCTCCCTCCCTCCCCCTCCCCCCTCTCCTCCCTCCCTCCCCCTCTCTCTCCCTCTCTCCTCCTCCCTCCCTCCCTCCCTCCCTCCCCCCCCTCTCTCCCAGTACCCGGTGGAGTACCCAGATAAGTTCCTGAAGTTCGGTATGACCCCGTCACGAGGAGTGTTATTCTATGGACCCCCAGGTCAGAGCACACACGTACAGTACACACACACACACACACACACACACACACACACACACACACACACACACACACACACACACACACACACACACACACACACACACACACCACACACACACTCTCTCTCTCCCAGGCTGTGGAAAGACCCTGCTAGCCAAGGCGATTGCTAACGAGTGCCAGGCCAACTTCATCTCCATCAAGGGACCTGAACTGCTCACCATGTGGTTCGGCGAGTCAGAGGCTAATGTCAGGGACGTCTTCGACAAGGTACCACATAGCAGTGACATAGCCTGATGTAGCAGTGACATAGCCTGACATAGCAATGACATAGCCTGACGTAGCAGTGGCATAGCCTGATGTAGCAATGACATAGCCTGACATAGCAGTGGCATAGCCTGACATAGCAGTGGCATAGCTTGACATAGCAGTGGCATAGCCTGACGTAGCAATGACATAGCCTGACGTAGCAATGACAGCCTGACGTAGCAATGACATAGCCTGACGTAGCAATGACATAGCCTGACGTAGCAGTGGCAAAGCAGTGACATAGCCTGATGTAGCAGTGACATAGCTGTAACATAGCCTGACATAGCAGTGACATAGCAGTGGCATAGCTTGACGTAGCAGTGGCATAGCCTGACATAGCAGTGACATAGCCTGACATAGCAGTGGCATAGCTTGACGTAGCAGTGGCATAGCCTGACGTAGCAATGACATAGCCTGACGTAGCAATGACATAGCCTGACGTAGCAATGACATAGCCTGACGTAGCAATGACATAGCCTGACGTAGCAATGACATAGCCTGACTTAGCAGTGGCAAAGCAGTGACATAGCCTGACATAGCAGTGGCATAGCTTGACGTAGCAGTGGCATAGCCTGACATAGCAGTGACATAGCCTGACATAGCAGTGGCATAGCTTGACGTAGCAGTGGCATAGCCTGACGTAGCAATGACATAGCCTGACGTAGCAATGACATAGCCTGACGTAGCAGTGACATAGCCTGACGTAGCAGTGACATAGCCTGACGTAGCAGTGGCATAGCCTGACGTAGCAGTGGCATAGCCTGACGTAGCAGTGGCATAGCCTGACGTAGCAGTGGCATAGCCTGACATAGCAGTGACATAGCAGTGACATAGCAGTGGCATAGCTTGACATAGCAGTGGCATAGCCTGACGTAGCAGTGACATAGCTTGACAGTGACATAGCAGTGACATAGCCTGACATAGCTTGACGTATCAGTGACATAGCCTGATATAGCAGTGACATAGCCTGACATAGCAGTGACATATCCATGTGGTTTGGAGAGACAGAAACCAACATCAAGGACATCATCGACGATTATGTGGACTGACATAATAGTGACATACATCTTCTAGACAAATACATTCCTGACCTCTGACCTCTATCATCTGACCTCCGGCCAGACAGGTGCCATCCTGCATCCTGTTCTTTCCTAACCTCCTATTCCCTGATCTCTGACCTCTAACCCCAGGCCAGACAGGCGGCCCCCTGCATCCTGTTCTTTGACGAGCTGGACTCCATTGCCAAGTCCAGAGGGGCGGAGCCGGGGACGCAGGGGCGCGGCCGACAGGGTCATCAACCAGATCCTCACGGAGATGGACGGAATGTCCAACAAGAAGAATGTCTTTATTATAGGAGCTACCAACAGGTAGAGGGGTGTGGGGGGTCTTTATTATAGGACCTACCAACAGGTAGAGGGGTGTGGGGGGTCTTTATTATAGGAGCTACCAACAGGTAGAGGGGTGTGGTGGGGTCTTTATTATAGGAGCTACCAACAGGTAGAGGGGTGTGGGGGGTCTTTATTATAGGAGCTACCAACAGGTAGAGGGGTGTGGGGGGTCTTTATTATAGGAGCTACCAACAGGTAGAGGGGTGGGGGGGTCTTTATTATAGGAGCTACCAACAGGTAGAGGGGTGGGGGGTCTTTATTATAGGAGCTACTAACAGGTAGAGGGGTGTGGGGGGGGTCTTTATTATAGGAGCTACCAACAGGTAGAGGGGTGTGGGGGGTCTTTATTATAGGAGCTACTAACAGGTAGAGGGGTGTGGTGGGGTCTTTATTATAGGAGCTACCAACAGGTAGAGGGGTGTGGGGGGTCTTTATTATAGGAGCTACCAACAGGTAGAGGGGTGTGGTGGGGTCTTTATTATAGGAGCTACCAACAGGTAGAGGGGTGTGGGGGGGTCTTTATTATAGGAGCTACCAACAGGTAGAGGGGTGTGGTGGGGTCTTTATTATAGGAGCTACCAACAGGTAGAGGGGTGTGGGGGGTCTTTATTATAGGAGCTACTAACAGGTAGAGGGGTGTGGGGGGTCTTTATTATAGGAGCTACTAACAGGTAGAGGGGTGTGGGGGGTCTTTATTATAGGAGCTACCAACAGGTAGAGGGGTGTGGGGGGATCTTTATTATAGGAGCTACTAACAGGTAGAGGGGTGTGGGGGGTCTTTATTATAGGAGCTACTAACAGGTAGAGGGGTGTGGGGGGTCTTTATTATAGGAGCTACTAACAGGTAGAGGGGTGTGGGGGGTCTTTATTATAGGAGCTACTAACAGGTAGAGGGGTGTGGGGGGGGTCTTTATTATAGGAGCTACTAACAGGTAGAGGGGTGTGGGGGGTCTTTATTATAGGAGCTACTAACAGGTAGAGGGGTGTGGGGGGTCTTTATTATAGGAGCTACCAACAGGTAGAGGGGTGTGGGGGGTCTTTATTATAGGAGCTACTAACAGGTAGAGGGGTGTGGGGGGTCTTTATTATAGGAGCTACTAACAGGTAGAGGGGTGTGGGGGGTCTTTATTATAGGAGCTACCAACAGGTAGAGGGGTGTGGGGGGGTCTTTATTATAGGAGCTACCAACAGGTAGAGGGGTGTGGGGGGTCTTTATTATAGGAGCTACTAACAGGTAGAGGGGTGTGGGGGGGATCTTTATTATAGGAGCTACTAACAGGTAGAGGGGTGTGGGGGGTCTTTATTATAGGAGCTACCAACAGGTAGAGGGGTGTGGGGGGATCTTTATTATAGGAGCTACTAACAGGTAGAGGGGTGTGGGGGGTCTTTATTATAGGAGCTACCAACAGGTAGAGGGGTGTGGGGGGTCTTTATTATAGGAGCTACTAACAGGTAGAGGGGTGTGGGGGGGTCTTTATTATAGGAGCTACTAACAGGTAGAGGGGTGTGGGGGGGTCTTTATTATAGGAGCTACTAACAGGTAGAGGGGTGTGGGGGGTCTTTATTATAGAGCTACTAACAGGTAGAGGGGTGTGGGGGGTCTTTATTATAGGAGCTACCAACAGGTAGAGGGGTGTGGGGGGGTCTTTATTATAGGAGCTACTAACAGGTAGAGGGGTGTGGGGGGGTCTTTATTATAGGAGCTACTAACAGGTAGAGGGGTGTGGGGGGTCTTTATTATAGGAGCTACTAACAGGTAGAGGGGTGTGGGGGGTCTTTATTATAGGAGCTACCAACAGGTAGAGGGGTGTGGGGGGTCTTTATTATAGGAGCTACTAACAGGTAGAGGGGTGTGGGGGGTCTTTATTATAGGAGCTACTAACAGGTAGAGGGGTGTGGGGGGTCTTTATTATAGGAGCTACCAACAGGTAGAGGGGTGTGGGGGGGTCTTTATTATAGGAGCTACCAACAGGTAGAGGGGTGTGGGGGGTCTTTATTATAGGAGCTACTAACAGGTAGAGGGGTGTGGGGGGATCTTTATTATAGGAGCTACTAACAGGTAGAGGGGTGTGGGGGGTCTTTATTATAGGAGCTACTAACAGGTAGAGGGGTGTGGGGGGTCTTTATTATAGGAGCTACCAACAGGTAGAGGGGTGTGGGGGGGGGTCTTTATTATAGGAGCTACTAACAGGTAGAGGGGTGTGGGGGGTCTTTATTATAGGAGCTACTAACAGGTAGAGGGGTGTGGGGGGTCTTTATTATAGGTGTGGGGGGGTCTTTATTATAGGAGCTACCAACAGGTAGAGGGGTGTGGGGGGTCTTTATTATAGGAGCTACTAACAGGTAGAGGGGTGTGGGGGGGGTCTTTATTATAGGAGCTACCAACAGGTAGAGGGGTGTGGGGGGGGTCTTTATTATAGGAGCTACTAACAGGTAGAGGGGTGTGGGGGGTCTTTATTATAGGAGCTACCAACAGGTAGAGGGGTGTGGGGGGTCTTTATTATAGGAGCTACCAACAGGTAGAGGGGTGTGGGGGGTCTTTATTATAGGAGCTACTAACAGGTAGAGGGGTGTGGGGGGGTCTTTATTATAGGAGCTACTAACAGGTAGAGGGGTGTGGGGGGGGGTCTTTATTATAGGAGCTACCAACAGGTAGAGGGGTGTGGGGGGTCTTTATTATAGGAGCTACCAACAGGTAGAGGGGTGTGGGGGGTCTTTATTATAGGAGCTACTAACAGGTAGAGGGGTGTGGGGGGGTCTTTATTATAGGAGCTACCAACAGGTAGAGGGGTGTGGGGGGTCTTTATTATAGGAGCTACTAACAGGTAGAGGGGTGTGGGGGGTCTTTATTATAGGAGCTACTAACAGGTAGAGGGGTGTGGGGGGGTCTTTATTATAGGAGCTACTAACAGGTAGAGGGGTGTGGGGGGTCTTTATTATAGGAGCTACTAACAGGTAGAGGGGTGTGGGGGGTCTTTATTATAGGAGCTACTAACAGGTAGAGGGGTGTGGGGGGGGTCTTTATTATAGGAGCTACTAACAGGTAGAGGGGTGTGGGGGGGGTCTTTATTATAGGAGCTACTAACAGGTAGAGGGGTGTGGGGGGTCTTTATTATAGGAGCTACTAACAGGTAGAGGGGTGTGGGGGGTCTTTATTATAGGAGCTACCAACAGGTAGAGGGGTGTGGGGGGGTCTTTATTATAGGAGCTACTAACAGGTAGAGGGGTGTGGGGGGGGGTCTTTATTATAGGAGCTACCAACAGGTAGAGGGGTGTGGGGGGTCTTTATTATAGGAGCTACCAACAGGTAGAGGGGTGTGGGGGGGTCTTTATTATAGGAGCTACCAACAGGTAGAGGGGTGTGGGGGTCTTTATTATAGGAGCTACTAACAGGTAGAGGGGTGTGGGGGGGTCTTTATTATAGGAGCTACTAACAGGTAGAGGGGTGTGGGGGGTCTTTATTATAGGAGCTACTAACAGGTAGAGGGGTGTGGGGGGTCTTTATTATAGGAGCTACTAACAGGTAGAGGGGTGTGGGGGGGTCTTTATTATAGGAGCTACTAACAGGTAGAGGGGTGTGGGGGGTCTTTATTATAGGAGCTACTAACAGGTAGAGGGGTGTGGGGGGTCTTTATTATAGGAGCTACTAACAGGTAGAGGGGTGTGGGGGGGGAGCTACTAACAGGTAGAGGGGTGTGGGGGGTCTTTATTATAGGAGCTACTAACAGGTAGAGGGGTGTGGGGGGGTCTTTATTATAGGAGCTACTAACAGGTAGAGGGGTGTGGGGGGTCTTTATTATAGGAGCTACTAACAGGTAGAGGGGTGTGGGGGGGTCTTTATTATAGGAGCTACTAACAGGTAGAGGGGTGTGGGGGGTCTTTATTATAGGAGCTACTAACAGGTAGAGGGGTGTGGGGGGGTCTTTATTATAGGAGCTACCAACAGGTAGAGGGGTGTGGGGGTCTTTATTATAGGAGCTACCAACAGGTAGAGGGGTGTGGGGGGTCTTTATTATAGGAGCTACTAACAGGTAGAGGGGTGTGGGGGGTCTTTATTATAGGGGGTCTTTATTATAGGAGCTACTAACAGGTAGAGGGGTGTGGGGGGTCTTTATTATAGGAGCTACTAACAGGTAGAGGGGTGTGGGGGGTCTTTATTATAGGAGCTACCAACAGGTAGAGGGGTGTGGGGGGTCTTTATTATAGGAGCTACTAACAGGTAGAGGGGTGTGGGGGGTCTTTATTATAGGAGCTACTAACAGGTAGAGGGGTGTGGGGGGTCTTTATTATAGGAGCTACTAACAGGTAGAGGGGTGTGGGGGGTCTTTATTATAGGAGCTACCAACAGGTAGAGGGGTGTGGGGGGTCTTTATTATAGGAGCTACTAACAGGTAGAGGGGTGTGGGGGGGTCTTTATTATAGGAGCTACCAACAGGTAGAGGGGTGTGGGGGGTCTTTATTATAGGAGCTACTAACAGGTAGAGGGGTGTGGGGGGTCTTTATTATAGGAGCTACTAACAGGTAGAGGGGTGTGGGGGTCTTTATTATAGGAGCTACCAACAGGTAGAGGGGTGTGGGGGGTCTTTATTATAGGAGCTACTAACAGGTAGAGGGGTGTGGGGGGTCTTTATTATAGGAGCTACCAACAGGTAGAGGGGTGTGGGGGGGTCTTTATTATAGGAGCTACTAACAGGTAGAGGGGTGTGGGGGGTCTTTATTATAGGAGCTACCAACAGGTAGAGGGGTGTGGTGGGGTCTTTATTATAGGAGCTACTAACAGGTAGAGGGGTGTGGGGGGTCTTTATTATAGGAGCTACTAACAGTTAGAGGGGTGTGGTGGTGGGGGGGGTTCTTTATTACAGGAGCTACCAACAGGTAGAGGGGGAGGGGGGTCTTTATTATAGGAGCTACCAACAGGTAGAGGGGTCCTCCAGACCTGATATAATAGACTGTTATCCTCCCCCTCCAGACCTGATATAATAGACTCTGCTATCCTCCCCCTCCAGACCTGATATAATAGACTCTGGACCTGATATAATAGACTCTGCTATCCTCCCCTCCAGACCTGATATAATAGACTCTGCTATCCTCCCCCTCCAGACCTGATATAATAGACTCTGCTAGACCTGATATAATAGACTCTGCCCTCCCCTCCAGACCTGATATAATAGACTCTGCTATCCTCCCCCTCCAGACCTGATATAATAGACTCTGCTATCCTCCCCCTCCAGACCTGATATAATAGACTCTGCTATCCTCCCCCTCCAGACCTGATACCCCCTCCAGACCTGATAGACCTAATAATAGACTCTGCTATCCTCCCCCTCCAGACCTGATATAATAGACTCTGTTATCCTCCAGACCTGATATAATAGACTCTGCTATCCTCCCCTCCAGACCTGATATAATAGACTCTGCTATCCTCCCCCTCCAGACCTGATATAATAGACTCTGCTATCCTCCCCCTCCAGACCTGATATAATAGACTCTGCTATCCTCCCCCTCCAGACCTGATATAATAGACTCTGCTATCCTCCCCCTCCAGACCTGATATAATAGACTCTGTTATCCTCCCCCTCCAGACCTGATATAATAGACTCTGTATCCTCCCCCTCCAGACCTGATATAATAGACTCTGCCCTCCAGACCTGATATAATAGACTCTGTTATCCTCCAGACCTGATATAATAGACTCTGCTATCCTCCCCTCCAGACCTGATATAATAGACTCTGCTATCCTCCAGACCTGATATAATAGACTCTGCTATCCTCCAGACCTGATATAATAGACTCTGTTATCCTCCAGACCTGATATAATAGACTCTGCTATCCTCCCCCTCCAGACCTGATATAATAGACTCTGCTATCCTCCAGACCTGATATAATAGACTCTGCTATCCTCCAGACCTGGACTCTGTTATCCTCCAGACCTGATATAATAGACTCTGCTATCCTCCCCCTCCAGACCTGATATAATAGACTCTGCTATCCTCCCCTCCAGACCTGATATAATAGACTCTGCTATCCTCCCCCTCCAGACCTGATATAATAGACTCTGGACCTGATATAATAGACTCTGCTATCCTCCCCCTCCAGACCTGATATAATAGACTCTGCTATCCTCCAGACCTGATATAATAGACCAGACCTGATATAATAGACTCTGCTATCCTCCAGACCTGATATAATAGACTCTGTTATCCTCCCCCTCCAGACCTGATATAATAGACTCTGCTATCCTCCCCCTCCAGACCTGATATAATAGACTCTGCTATCCTCCAGACCTGATATAATAGACTCTGCTATCCTCCAGACCTGATATAATAGACTCTGCTATCCTCCCCTCCAGACCTGATATAATAGACTCTGCTATCCTCCAGACCTGATATAATAGACTCTGCTATCCTCCCCCCAGACCTGATATAATAGACTCTGCTATCCTCCAGACCTGATATAATAGACTCTGCTATCAGACCTGATATAATAGACTCTGCTATCCTCCCCCTCCAGACCTGATATAATAGACTCTGACCTATCCTCCTATCCTCCCCCTCCAGACCTGATATAATAGACTCTGCTATCCTCCCCCTCCAGACCTGATATAATAGACTCTGCTATCCTCCAGACCTGATATAATAGACTCTGCTATCCTCCAGACCTGATATAATAGACTCTGCTATCCTCCCCTCCAGACCTGATATAATAGACTCTGCTATCCTCCAGACCTGATATAATAGACTCTGCTAGACCTGATATAATAGACTCTGCTATCCTCCCCCTCCAGACCTGATATAATAGACTCTGCTATCCTCCAGACCTGATATAATAGACTCTGCTATCCTCCAGACCTGATATAATAGACTCTGCTATCCTCCAGACCTGATATAATAGACTCTGCTATCCTCCAGACCTGATATAATAGACTCTGCTATCCTCCAGACCCTCCAGACCTGATATAATAGACTCTGCTATCCTCCAGACCTGATATAATAGACTCTGCTATCCTCCAGACCTGATATAATAGACTCTGCTATCCTCCAGACCTGATATAATAGACTCTGCTATCCTCCCCCTCCAGACCTGATATAATAGACTCTGCTATAGACCTGATATAATAGACTCTGTTATCCTCCAGACCTGATATAATAGACTCTGTTATCCTCCAGACCTGATATAATAGACTCTGCTATCCTCCAGACCTGATATAATAGACTCTGCTATCCTCCAGACCTGATATAATAGACTCTGCTATCCTCCCCCTCCAGACCTGATATAATAGACTCTGCTATCCTCCCCTCCAGACCTGATATAATAGACTCTGTTATCCTCCCCCTCCAGACCTGATATAATAGACTCTGTTATCCTCCAGACCTGATATAATAGACTCTGCTATCCTCCCCCTCCAGACCTGATATAATAGACTCTGCTATCCTCCCCTCCAGACCTGATATAATAGACTCTGCTATCCTCCCCCTCCAGACCTGATATAATAGACTCTGCTATCCTCCCCCTCCAGACCTGATATAATAGACTCTGTTATCCTCCCCCTCCAGACCTGATATAATAGACTCTGGGGGTCCTCCAGACCTGATATAATAGACTCTGCTATCCTCCCCCTCCAGACCTGATATAATAGACTCTGTTATCCTCCCCCTCCAGACCTGATATAATAGACTCTGCTATCCTCCCCTCCAGACCTGATATAATAGACTCTGCTATCCTCCCCTCCAGACCTGATATAATAGACTCTGTTATCCTCCCCTCCAGACCTGATATAATAGACTCTGTTATCCTCCAGACCTGATATAATAGACTCTGCTATCCTCCCTCCAGACCTGATATAATAGACTCTGCTATCCTCCCCCTCCAGACCTGATATAATAGACTCTGCTATCCTCCCCCTCCAGACCTGATATAATAGACTCTGCTATCCTCCCCCTCCAGACCTGATATAATAGACTCTGCTATCCTCCCCCTCCAGACCTGATATAATAGACTCTGTTATCCTCCCCCTCCAGACCTGATATAATAGACTCTGCTATCCTCCCCTCCAGACCTGATATAATAGACTCTGCTATCCTCCCCCTCCAGACCTGATATAATAGACTCTGCTATCCTCCCCCTCCAGACCTGATATAATAGACTCTGCTATCCTCCCCCCTCCAGACCTGATATAATAGACTCTGCTATCCTCCCCCTCCAGACCTGATATAATAGACTCTGTTATCCTCCAGACCTGATATAATAGACTCTGTTATCCTCCCTCCAGACCTGATATAATAGACTCTGTTATCCTCCAGACCTGATATAATAGACTCTGCTATCCTCCCCTCCAGACCTGATATAATAGACTCTGCTATCCTCCCCCTCCAGACCTGATATAATAGACTCTGCTATCCTCCGCCTCCAGACCTGATATAATAGACTCTGTTATCCTCCCCCCAGACCTGATATAATAGACTCTGCTATCCTCCCCCTCCAGACCTGATATAATAGACTCTGCTATCCTCCAGACCTGATATAATAGACTCTGCTATCCTCCAGACCTGATATAATAGACTCTGCTATCCTCCCCTCCAGACCTGATATAATAGACTCTGCTATCCTCCAGACCTGATATAATAGACTCTGCTATCCTCCCCCTCCAGACCTGATATAATAGACTGTTATCCTCCCCCTCCAGACCTGATATAATAGACTCTGCTATCCTCCCCCTCCAGACCTGATATAATAGACTCTGTTATCCTCCAGACCTGATATAATAGACTCTGCTATCCTCCCCTCCAGACCTGATATAATAGACTCTGTTATCCTCCCTCCAGACCTGATATAATAGACTCTGCTATCCTCCCCTCCAGACCTGATATAATAGACTCTGCTATCCTCCCCTCCAGACCTGATATAATAGACTCTGCTATCCTCCCCTCCAGACCTGATATAATAGACTCTGTTATCCTCCCCTCCAGACCTGATATAATAGACTCTGCTATCCTCCCCTCCAGACCTGATATAATAGACTCTGTTATCCTCCAGACCTGATATAATAGACTCTGCTATCCTCCCCCTCCAGACCTGATATAATAGACTCTGCTATCCTCCCCCTCCAGACCTGATATAATAGACTCTGTTATCCTCCAGACCTGATATAATAGACTCTGTTATCCTCCCCCTCCAGACCTGATATAATAGACTCTGCTATCCTCCCCTCCAGACCTGATATAATAGACTCTGCTATCCTCCCCCTCCAGACCTGATATAATAGACTCTGTTATCCTCCAGACCTGATATAATAGACTCTGCTATCCTCCCCTCCAGACCTGATATAATAGACTCTGCTATCCTCCCCCTCCAGACCTGATATAATAGACTCTGCTATCCTCCCCTCCAGACCTGATATAATAGACTCTGCTATCCTCCCCCTCCAGACCTGATATAATAGACTCTGTTATCCTCCCCCTCCAGACCTGATATAATAGACTCTGCTATCCTCCCCTCCAGACCTGATATAATAGACTCTGCTATCCTCCCCTCCAGACCTGATATAATAGACTCTGCTATCCTCCCCCTCCAGACCTGATATAATAGACTCTGTTATCCTCCAGACCTGATATAATAGACTCTGCCCTCCCCTCCAGACCTGATATAATAGACTCTGATCCTCCCCTCCAGACCTGATATAATAGACTCTGCTATCCTCCCCTCCAGACCTGATATAATAGACTCTGCTATCCTCCCCCTCCAGACCTGATATAATAGACTCTGCTATCCTCCCCTCCAGACCTGATATAATAGACTCTGTTATCCTCCCTCCAGACCTGATATAATAGACTCTGCTATCCTCCCCCTCCAGACCTGATATAATAGACTCTGCTATCCTCCAGACCTGATATAATAGACTCTGCTATCCTCCCCTCCAGACCTGATATAATAGACTCTGCTATCCTCCCCCTCCAGACCTGATATAATAGACTCTGCTATCCTCCCCCTCCAGACCTGATATAATAGACTCTGCTATCCTCCCCCTCCAGACCTGATATAATAGACTCTGCTATCCTCCAGACCTGATATAATAGACTCTGCTATCCTCCCCTCCAGACCTGATATAATAGACTCTGCTATCCTCCCCTCCAGACCTGATATAATAGACTCTGCTATCCTCCCCCTCCAGACCTGATATAATAGACTCTGCTATCCTCCCCCTCCAGACCTGATATAATAGACTCTGCTATCCTCCAGACCTGATATAATAGACTCTGCTATCCTCCCCCTCCAGACCTGATATAATAGACTCTGCTATCCTCCAGACCTGATATAATAGACTCTGCTATCCTCCAGACCTGATATAATAGACTCTGCTATCCTCCCCCCTCCAGACCTGATATAATAGACTCTGCTATCCTCCGTCCAGGGAGGCTGGATCAGCTCATCTACATCCCTCTACCAGACACAGCCTCCCGTACCGCCATCCTCAACGCAAACCTACGCAAGTCCCCCATCGCCAGAGTCAGTACACACACACATAGACACACACATAGACAGAGACACATAGACACACATAGACACACACATAGACACACACATAGACACACACATAGACACACATAGACACACATAGACACACACATAGACACACACAGACACACACATAGACACACACAGACACACATAGACACACACAGACACACATAGACACACACAGACACACATAGACACACACAGACACACATAGACACACACATAGACACACACAGACACACATAGACACACACACACACACAGACACACACACACACACACACACACACACACACACACACACACACACACACACACACACACACACACACACACACACACACACACACACACACATAGACACACACATAGACACACACACACACACACACACACATAGACACACATAGACACACACACACAGACACACACACACACACACATAGACACACATAGACACACACACACATAGACACACACACACATAGACACAGACACACACACACACATAGACACACACACACACACACACACACACACACACACACACACACACACACACACACACACACACACACACACACACACACACACACACACACACACACACACACACACACACATAGACACACACACATAGACACACACATACATAGACACACTCACAGACACACACACACATAGACACTCACAGACACACACACACACACACACACACACACACACACACACACACACACACACACACACACACACACACACACACACACACACACACACACACACACACACACACACACACACACACACACACACACACACACACACACACACACACACACACACATAGACACACATAGACACACACACACACACACATAGACACGCACACACATAGACACACACACACACACACACATAGACATACACACACATAGACACACACACACATAGAGACTCACAGACACACACACACATAGACACACACACACACACACACACACACACACACACACACACACACACACACACACACACACACACACACACACACACACACACACACACACACACACACACACACACACACACACACATAGACACACACACACACATAGACACACACACACATAGACACACACACATAGACACACACACATAGACACACACTCACACACACACACAAAGACACATAGACACACATAGACACAGATACACACATATAGACACACATAGACACACACAAAGACACATAGACAGACATAGACACAGATACACACACACACACACAAAGACACATAGACAGACATAGACACAGATACACACACACACATAGACACACACAAAGACACATAGACAGACATAGACACAGATACACACACATAGACACACACACACACACACATAGACACACATAGACACACACACACAGACACACACACACACACACACATAGACACACATAGACACACACACACATAGACACACACACACATAGACACAGACACACACACACACATAGACACACACATACATAGACACACACATAGACACACACAGACACACACACACATAGACACTACAGACACACACACACATAGACACACACACACACACACACACATAGACACACACACACACACACACACACACACACACACACAGACACACACATACACACACACACACACACACACACACACACACACACACACACACACACACACACACACACACACACACACACACACACACACACACACACACACACACACACACACACACACACACACACACATAGAGACACACACACACACACACATAGACACACATAGACACACACACATAGACACGCGCACACACATAGACACACACACACACACACACATAGACATACACACACATAGACACACACACATACATAGAGACTCACAGACACACACACACATAGACACACACACACACACACACACACACACACACACACACACACACACACACACATAGACACACACACACACATAGACACACACACACATAGACACACACACATAGACACACACACATAGACACACACTCACATAGACACACACACTCAAAGACACATAGACACACATAGACACAGATACACACATATAGACACACATAGACACACATAGACACAGATACACACATATAGACACACATAGACACACACAAAGACACATAGACAGACATAGACACAGATACACACATATAGACACACATAGACACACACAAAGACACATAGACAGACATAGACACAGATACACACATATAGACACACATAGACACACACAAAGACACATAGACAGACATAGACACAGATACACACATATAGACACAGACACAGACACACACAAAGACGCATCGACACTGTCAAGTAATGATTTAATCGGTGTTCATAAATTCCAATGATCTTCATCTGTCTGATACCCAGAGGTTGTGAAGTTCTGGTCTTAAATAAAACACACAGAATTCCCAGCTCACAATTGATCAGGTCCCATTTTATTTGTGAGAGATCTAAAGTTTTCACAAATCCATTCCTTCTTATATCATCCTAAACTACACACACACATACACACCAACAGGGATTTTCACATGAGTCTAACCACAGTTTATAACCCCTCAACTGATTGTTCCAGGCTCCCCCAGACACCATAACCCTGGAGGAGCTCTCCCTGTCCTCTCTTATCTCCACATACATTCCTTTCTTCCTAGGTCCATGCCATAGAACCCTTCCTAACCAACAAACATTATTTAATACTACAA
The DNA here is from genome assembly GCF_021184085.1 of Oncorhynchus gorbuscha. Taxonomy (NCBI): domain Eukaryota; kingdom Metazoa; phylum Chordata; class Actinopteri; order Salmoniformes; family Salmonidae; genus Oncorhynchus; species Oncorhynchus gorbuscha. The sequence goes on from NC_060190.1 coordinate 3,754,465, forward strand.
GAAAGACAGGGTAGACACACAGGCACACAGGCACACAGGCACACAGGCACACAGGCACACAGGCTCACAGACACACAGACACACAGGCACACAGACACACAGACACACAGACACACAGACACACAGACACACAGACACACGATAATAATGATGATGATAATAATAATGAACTATTTTTGTCTCCCCCCTCTCCCCTTTCTTCCTCTCTCTCTCCCCTCCCCTCTCTCCCCCTCTCCTCTCTCTCCCCCATCCCCTCTCTCCCCTTCTCCTCTCTCTCCCCTCTCTCCACCCTCTCTCCCCTTTCTTCCTCTCTCTCTCCCCTTTCTTCCTCTCTCTCCCCCCTTTCTTCCTCTCTCTCTCTCCCCCTTCTTCCTCTCTCTCTCTCCCCTTTCTTCCTCTCTCTCTCTCCCCTTTCTTCCTCTCTCTCTCTCCCCTTTCTTCCTCTCTCTCTCCCCCTTTCTTCCTCTCTCTCTCCCCTTTCTTCCTCTCTCTCTCTCCACTTTCTTCCTCTCTCTCTCCCTTTCTTTCTTTCTTTCTTTCTCCCCTCTCCTATCTCCCCTCCCCTCTCTCCCCCCTCTCCTCTCTCTCCCCCCCCCTCTCTCCCCCCTCCCCTCTCTCCACCCTCTCCCCTCTGTCCACCCTCTCCCCTCTCTCCACCCTCCTCTCTCTCCACCCTCTCCTCTCTCTCCACCCTCTCCTCTCTCCACCCTCTCCTCTCTCTCCCCTCTCCTCTCTCTCTCCCCCACCCCTCTCCTCTCACAACGCCAACACCAGGATGTAGACCTGGCCTACCTGTCTGGTATCACCCAGGGTTTCAGTGGGGCAGACCTGACAGAGATCTGCCAGAGGGCCTGTAAGCTGGCCATCAGAGAGGCCATAGAGGCTGAGATCAAAGCAGAGCGCCAGAGACAGACCCACCCAGGCACCGCCATGGTGAGATGGACGGACGGACGGACGGACGGACGGACAGACAGACAGTCTGCTGTTACACCACCAACACTGCAGCTCACACACACACACACTATAGTGATGATCAGACAGACAGACAGACAGACAGACAGACAGACAGACAGACAGACAGACAGACAGACAGACAGACAGACAGACAGACAGACAGACAGACAGACAGACAGACAGACAGACAGACAGACAGACAGACAGACAGACAGACAGACAGACAGACAGACAGACAGACAGACAGACAGACAGACAGACAGACAGACAGACACGACTGACTGTTACACCACCAACACTGCAGCACACACAGACACTACAGAGATGATCAGACAGACGGACACCACCAACACAGACAAAGAGACAGACAGGTAGACATAGAGACAGACAGGTAGACATAGAGACAGACGGAGAGAGGGACAGATAGACCGACAGCCAAATCCCCCAGCTGTTACACAACCAACACTGCATCTCACATCTCTCTTTCTGCCCCCCACTCTCTCTCTCTTTCTGCCCCCCACTCTCTGCCCCCCACTCTCTCTTCTGCTCTTTTTCTGCCCCTCCCCCTCTCTCTCTTTTCTGCTGCCCCCCCACTCTCTCTCTCTCTCTTCTGCCCCTCCCTCTCTCTCTCTTTCTGCCCCCCCCTTTCTCTCTCTCTCTTTTCTGCCCCCCCCCCTCTCTCTCTTTTTCTGCCCCCCACTCTCTCTCTTTTCTGCCCCCCACTCTCTCTCTCTTTCTGCCCCTCCCCCTCTCTCTCTTTTTCTGCCCCTCCCCTCTCTCTCTTTTTCTGCCCCCCACTCTCTCTCTCTTTCTGCCCCTCCCCTTTTCTGCCCCCCACTCTCTCTTCTTTCTCTTTCTGCCCCCCACTCTCTCTCTTTCTTCCCCCTCTGCCCCCCACTCTCTCTTCTCTTTCCTCCCCCTCCCCCCACTCTCTCTCTCTTTCTGCCCCCCACTCTCTCTCTCTTTCTGCCCCCCACTCTCCCCTCTCCTCCTCTGTCCAGGATGAGGACTGTGACCCTGTTCCAGAGATCAGGAAGGATCACTTTGAAGAGGCCATGAGGTTCGCCCGGCGCTCCGTCAGCGACAACGATATCAGGAAGTATGAGATGTTCGCCCAGACACTACAGCAGAGCAGAGGCTTTGGGAACTTCAGGTATGTACTGGACCGGGACACACACACACACACACACACACACACACACACACACACACACACACACACACACACACACACACACACACATCACACACATCACATACACATCTACACATACACATCTACACATACACACACATACACACACACACACACACACACATATACACACACACACATACACACACACACACACACACACACACACACACACACACACACACATACATACACACACACACACACACACACACACATACTGTACGCTCACACTTTCATATGCAAGTATGAACACACAAACACAAACACACTTCTCGTACACTGACCTCTCTCTCTCCTCAGGTTCCCCTCTGGCTCTCAGTCCGGAGGTCAAGGGTCGGGGGCAGGGGGGCAGTTCAGAGATGAGGTAGAGGACGACCTCTACCAGTGAGAAGACTATCACCTCTACCACACCTGCCTGCATATGATGTGGAACTCTGGATCAATTAGACTGTTGTGGGAATCAAATACGGACAGAATAACTTTTAACGGCACATAATGTTTGTGCTTCTCAGCTTATCGCTGTCTTAGATGTTTCTCATAACAACTGATACATCATAATAACTGGTACATCATAATAACTGGTACATCATAATAACTGGTACATAATAACTGGTACATCATAATAACTGGTGCATCATAATAACTGGTACATCATAATAACTGGTGCATCATAATAACTGGTACATCATAATAACTGGTGCATCATAATAACTGGTACATCATAATAACTGGTGCATCATAATAACTGGTGCATCATAATAACTGGTGCATCATAATAACTGGTACATCATAATAACTGGTGCATCATAATAACTGGTACATCATAATAACTGATACATCATAATAACTGATACATCATAATAACTGGTACATCATAATAACTGGTACATCATAATAACTGGTACATCATAATAACTGGTACATCATAATAACAGGTATATCATAATAACTGGTGCATCATAATAACTGGTGCATCATAATAACTGGTACATCATAATAACTGATACATCATAATAACTGATACATCATAATAACTGGTACATCATAATAACTGGTACATCATAATAACTGGTGCATCATAATAACTGATACATCATAATAACTGGTACATCATAATAACTGGTACATCATAATAACTGGTGCATCATAATAACTGGTACATCATAATAACTGGTGCATCATAATAACTGATGCATCATAATAACTGGTACATCATAATAACTGGTACATCATAATAACTGGTGCATCATAATAACTGATGCATCATAATAACTGGTGCATCATAATAACTGATGCATCATAATAACTGGTACATAATAACTGATACATCATAATAACTGATACATCATAATAACTGGTGCATCATAATAACTGGTGCATCATAATAACTGGTGCATCATAATAACTGGTACATCATAATAACTGGTACATCATAATAACTGGTGCATCATAATAACTGATACATCATAATAACTGGTGCATCATAATAACTGGTGCATCATAATAACTGGTGCATCATAATAACTGGTACATCATAATAACTGGTACATCATAATAACTGATACATCATAATAACTGGTACATCATAATAACTGGTACATCATAATAACTGGTACATCATAATAACTGGTACATCATAATAACTGGTGCATCATAATAACTGGTGCATCATAATAACTGGTGCATCATAATAACTGGTACATCATAATAACTGGTGCATCATAATAACTGGTGCATCATAATAACTGGTACATCATAATAACTGGTACATCATAATAACTGGTGCATCATAATAACTGGTGCATCATAATAACTGGTGCATCATAATAACTGGTGCATCATAATAACTGGTACATCATAATAACTGATACATCATAATAACAGGTGCATCGTAATAACTGGTACATAATAACTGGTACATCATAATAACTGATACATCATAATAACTGATACATCATAATAACTGGTACATCATAATAACTGGTGCATCATAATAACTGATACATCATAATAACTGGTACATCTGGTACATCAAATAACTGGTGCATCATAATAACTGGTGCATCATAATACATCATCATAACATCATAATAACTGGTACATCATAATAACTGGTACATCATCATAATAACTGGTACATCATAATAACTGGTACATCATAATAACTGGTACATCATAATAACTGGTACATCATAATAACTGGTACATAATAACTGATACATCATAATAACTGGTACATCATAATAACTGGTACATCATAATAACTGGTACATCATAATAACTGGTACATCATAATAACTGGTACATCATAATAACAGGTGCATCATAATAACTGGTACATCATAATAACTGGTACATAATAACAGGTGCATCATAATGGTAACTGGTGCATCATAATAACTGGTGCATCATAATAACTGGTATACATAACAGAATAATAACTGGTACATCATAATAACTGGTATCATCACATCATAATAACTGGTACATCATAATAACTGGTACATCATAATAACTGGTGCATCATAATAACTGATACATCATAATAACAGGTGCATCCTAATAACTGGTGCATCATAATAACTGGTACATCATAATAACTGCTGTAATTGAGGAAATCATAATAACTGGTTTCATAATAACTGGAATCATTTGTAAAATAATAACTGGATGGTAATAACTGGTACATCAATATAACTGTGAATGATAATGGTGCATCTTATGGTGTTTGACTGGTACATCATAATAACTGATACATCATAAAACTGTAATAAATAACTGTTTTAACTTGGTTTGTGGTTCATAATAACTGGTCACATCATAATAACTGATACATCATAATAACTGGTACATAATAATAACTGGTACATCAAATAACTGGTACATAATAACTGGTGCATCATAATAACTGGTACATCATAATAACTGAAGATCATAATAACTGGTAGATCATAATAACTGGTAATAATAATAACTGGTAGGTGGAACTGATACATCATAATAACAGGTGCATCGTGGAACTGGTGAGGAGGTGGAATCATAATAACTGGTGGAAGAGGGTGAGAACTGGGAGGGAAACTGGTGAGGGAGGGAACATAATAACTGGTACATCATAATAACTGATACATCATAATAACTGAGTGATCATAATAACTGATGATCATGGAAGAGGGTGATCAGGTAAGATGGTGCATCATAATAACTGATCATAATAACTGAAATCATAATAACTGATACATCATAATAACTGATACATCATAATAACTGAGGGATGGAAGAATAAATGGTGATCAAATAACTGGTGACATCATAATAACTGATACATCATAATAACTGATACATCATAATAACTGGAAGATCATAAGAGGAGAGGGTAATAACTGGTACATCATAATAACTGGAAATCATAATAACTGATACATCATAATAACTGAAGATCATAATAACTGGTGCATCATAATAAGGGTACATCATAATAACTGGTATTTGAGGAAATTAGAGTATGTTTGGGAGGTGGGAGGAATCATTTGGAAAATCTGGATGGAAAGTAGAATGAATAAACTGTGAATGAGGATGGTGGAAGATGGTGTTTGAGGGTCATCATGGAAGGAATGGATTCACATCTGAAATGTAATAAACTGAGTGTTTTCCTTGTTTGAAGAGGTTTACTAATAAAACTGAGGGTCACATAATAGTATCCTGAATTGGAATACGGAAGAGGAAAGGAGGGGAAAAAGAGGGTGAGGAGGAGGTGGAAGAGGGTGAGGGAGGTGGAAGAGGAGAGGGGAGGGAGGGAAGAGGGTGAGAGAGGTGGAAGAGGGTGAGGGAGGGGAAGAGGGTGAGGAGGTGGAAGAGGTGAGGGAGGTGGAAGAGGGTGAGGGAGGTGGAAGAGGGTGAGGGAGGGAAGAGGGTGAGGGAGGTGGAAGAGGGTGAGGGAGGGAAGAGGGTGAGGGAGGGAAGAGGGTGAGGGAGGTGGAAGAGGGTGAGGAGGTGAGGTGAGGGAGGGAAGAGGGTGAGGAGGTGGAAGAGGGTGAGGGAGGGAAGAGGGTGAGGGAGGTGGAAGAGGGTGAGGAGGTGGAAGAGGGTGAGAGAGGTGGAAGAGGGTGAGGGAGGGAAGAGGGTGAGGGAGGGAAGAGGGTGAGGGAGGTGGAAGAGGGTGAGGAGGTGGAAGAGGGTGAGGGAGGAAAGAGGGTGAGGAGGTGGAAGAGGGTGAGGGGGAGGGAAGAGGGTGAGGGGAGGGGAAGAGGGTGAGGGAGGTGGAAGAGAGGGTGAGGGAGGTGGAAGAGGGTGAGGGAGGTGGAAGAGGGTGAGGGAGGTGGAAGAGGGTGAGGAGGTGGAAGAGAGTGAGGGAGGTGGAAGAGGGTGAGGGAGGTGGAAGAGAGTGAGGGAGGGAAGAGGGTGAGGGAGGTGGAAGAGGGTGAGGGAGGGAAGAGGGTGAGGGAGGTGGAAGAGAGTGAGGGAGGGAAGAGGGTGAGGGAGGGAAGAGAGTGAGCTTGAATTGGTTGAAGATAGCAAAAACCAATTGGAGATGGTTTGTTAAAGAAGAATGGTAGAAAGTATAAGCAGAGTGAGCCGTAAGCCAGATCGAAGACAGGTGGAGAAATGGAAGGGAATTAGTGTGAATTATAGGAGGTGGCCGGTGTGGTGCACCGATGGTCAGGGTAAAGATGAGTCTGATGGTAGGAGTGATATAATGATGGTCAGGGTAAAGATGAGTCTGATGGTAGGAGTGATATAATGATGGTCAGGGATGAGTCTGATGATGAGATCTGAAGATGATCTGGATGGTAGGAGTGATATAATGATGGTCAGGGTAAAGATGAGTCTGATGGTAGGAGTGATATAATGATGGTCAGGGTGAAGATGAGTCTGATGGTAGGAGTGATATAATGATGGTCAGGGTGAAGATGAGTCTGTGATGGTAGGAGTGATATAATGATGGTCAGGGTGAAGATGAGTCTGTGATGGTAGGAGTGATATAATGATGGTCAGGGTAAAGATGAGTCTGATGGTAGGAGTGATATAATGATGGTCAGGGTGAAGATGAGTCTGTGATGGTAGGAGTGATATAATGATGGTCAGGGTGAAGATGAGTCTGATGGTAGGAGTGATATAATGATGGTCAGGGTAGAGATATAATGATGGTCTGTGAAGATGAGTCTGATGGTAGGAGTGATATAATGATGGTCAGGGTGAAGATGAGTCTGTGATGGTAGGAGTGATATAATGATGGTCAGGGTGAAGATGAGTCTGATGGTAGGAGTGATATAATGATGGTCAGGGTGAAGATGAGTCTGTGATGGTAGGAGTGATATAATGATGGTCAGGGTGAAGATGAGTCTGATGGTAGGAGTGATATAATGATGGTCAGGGTGAAGATGAGTCTGATGGTAGGAGTGATATAATGATGGTCAGGGTGAAGATGAGTCTGATGGTAGGAGTGATATAATGATGGTCAGGGTGAAGATGAGTCTGTGATGGTAGGAGTGATATAATGATGGTCAGGGTGAAGATGAGTCTGATGGTAGGAGGATATAATGATGGTCAGGGTGAAGATGAGTCTGATGGTAGGAGTGATATAATGATGGTCAGGGTGAAGATGAGTCTGTGATGGTAGGAGTGATATAATGATGGTCAGGGTGAAAGATGAGTCTGTGATGGTAGGAGTGATATAATGATGGTCAGGGTGAAGATGAGTCTGATGGTAGGAGTGATATAATGATGGTCAGGGGTAGGAGTGATATAATGATGGTCAGGGTAAAGATGAGTCTGATGGTAGGAGTGATATAATGATGGTCAGGGTGAAGATGAGTCTGTGATGGTAGGAGTGATATAATGATGGTCAGGGTGAAGATGAGTCTGATGGTAGGAGTGATATAATGATGGTCAGGGTGAAGATGAGTCTGATGGTAGGAGTGATATAATGATGGTCAGGGTGAAGATGAGTCTGTGATGGTAGGAGTGATATAATGATGGTCAGGGTGAAGATGAGTCTGATGGTAGGAGTGATATAATGATGGTCAGGGTGAAGATGAGTCTGATGGTAGGAGTGATATAATGATGGTCAGGGTGAAGATGAGTCTGTGATGGTAGGAGTGATATAATGATGGTCAGGGTGAAGATGAGTCTGATGGTAGGAGTGATATAATGATGGTCAGGGTAAAGATGAGTCTGATGGTAGGAGTGATATAATGATGGTCAGGGTGAAGATGAGTCTGTGATTTTGATATAATGATGGTCAGGGTGAAGATGAGTCTGATGGTAGGGTGATATAATGATGGTCAGGGTAGTCTGTCTGATGGTAGGAGTGATATAATGATGGTCAGGGTGAAGATGAGTCTGTGATGGTAGGAGTGATATAATGATGGTCAGGGGTAGTCCTATAGATGGTCAGGGTGAAGATGAGTCTGATGGTAGGAGTGATATAATGATGGTCAGGGTAAAGATGAGTCTGATGGTAGGAGTGATATAATGATGGTCAGGGTAAAGATGAGTCTGATGGTAGGAGTGATATAATGATGGTCAGGGTGAAGATGAGTCTGTGATGGTAGGAGTGATATAATGATGGTCAGGGTGAAGTCTGTCTGATGGTGAGTGATTAATGATTCAGGGTGAAGATGAGTCTGTCCTGGTAGAGTGATATAATGATGTCATAGTGAGTCCTTTTGAGTTTTGATGGTTGAGTCATAGTGATGTCCTGAAGATGAGTCTGATGGTAGGAGTGATATAATGATGGTCATGTTGAGTCATAGTCTGTCCTGATGGTCAGGGTGAAGATGAGTCTGATGGTAGGAGTGATATAATGATGGTCAGGGTAAAGATGAGTCTGATGGTAGAGTGATATAATGATGGTCAGGGTGAAGATGAGTCTGATGGTAGGAGTTATAATGATGGTCAGGGTGAAGATGAGTCTGATGGTAGGAGTGATATAATGATGTCAAAGATGGGTCTGATGGTAGGAGTCCTATAATGATGGTCAGGGTGAAGATGAGTCTGTGATGGTGGAGTCATATAATGATGGTCAGGGTGAAGATGAGTCTGTGATGGTAGGAGTGATATAATGATGGTCAGGGTAAGATGAGTCTGATGGTTATAATGATGGTCAGGGTGAAGATGAGTCTGATGGTAGAGTATAATGATGGTCAGGGTGAAGATGAGTCTGATGGTAGGAGTGATATAATGATGGTCAGGGTGAAGATGAGTCTGATGGTAGGAGTGATATAATGATGGTCAGGGTGAAGATGAGTCTGATGGTAGGAGTGATATAATGATGGTCAGGGTGAAGATGAGTCTGATGGTAGGAGTGATATAATGATGGTCAGGGGTAGGAGTGATATAATGATGGTCAGGGTGAAGATGAGTCTGTGATGGTAGGAGTGATATAATGATGGTCAGGGTAAAGGTGAGTCTTGGTAGGATGTATGAGGTCAGGGTGAAGATCTGTCTGTTTGAGTTTAATGATGGTTGGAGTCATAGTGATGTCCTTTTGAGTCTGATGGTAGGAGTGATTAATGAGTCATAGTCTGTCCTATTGATGGTCAGGGTGAAGATCAGTCTGATGGTAGGAGTCATATAATGATGGTCTGATGAGTCTGATGGTAGGAGTGATATAATGATGGTCAGGGTGAAGATGAGTCTGATGGTAGGAGTTTAATGATGGTCAGGGTGAAGATGAGTCTGATGGTAGGAGTGATATAATGATGGTCAGGGTAAAGATGGGTCTGATGGTATGATTGATGTCAGGGTGAAGATCTGTCCTGTTTGGAGTGATATAATGATGGTCAGGGTGAAGATGAGTCTGTGATGGTAGGAGTGATATAATGATGGTCAGGGTGAAGATGAGTCTGATGGTAGGAGTGATATAATGATGGTCAGGGTGAAGATGAGTCTGATGGTAGTTTTATAATGATGGTCATGAAGATTGAGTCATAATGATGGTCTGTGAGTCTGATGGTAGGAGTTTTGGTGGGTGAAGGTGAGTCATGGTAGTATAATGATGGTCCTTTCTGTGATGGTTTAATGATGGTCAGAGTCATAGTCTGATGGTAGGAGTGATATAATGATGGTCAGGGGTAGGAGTTATAATGATGGTCAGGGTAAAGATGAGTCTGATGGTCCTTTTGAGTAATGATGGTCAGGGTGTTGAGTCATAGTCTGTCCTAATGATGGTCAGGGTGAAGATGAGTTGATGGTGAGTGATATAATGATGGTCTGTAAAGATGAGTCTGATGGTAGAGTGATATAATGATGGTCAGGGTAAAGATGAGTCTGATGGTAGGAGTGATATAATGATGGTCAGGGTGAAGATGAGTCTGATGGTAGGAGTGATATAATGATGGTCAGGGTGAAGATCTGTCCTTGGTCAGGGGTAGGAGTGAGTTAATGATGGTCATGTTGAGTCTGTGATGGTCTGTCCTCAGGGGTTATAATGATGGTCAGGGTAAAGGTGAGTCTGTCATGGTAGAGTATAATGATGGTCAGGGTGAAGATGAGTCTGATGGTAGGAGTGATTAATGATGGTCATAAAGATGAGTCTGATGGTAGGAGTGAGTATAATGATGGTCAGGGTAAAGATGAGTCTGATGGTTTATAATGATGGTCATGTTGAGTCTGATGGTAGTCTGATATAATGATGGTCAGGGTTGAGTCTGTGATGTTGGAGTGATATAATGATGGTCAGGTGAAGATGAGTCTGATGGTAGGAGTGATATAATGATGGTCAGGGTAAAGATGAGTCTGTGATGGTAGGAGTGATATAATGATGGTCAGGGTGAAGATGAGTCTGATGGTAGGAGTGATATAATGATGGTCAGGGTGAAGATGAGTCTGATGGTAGGAGTGATATAATGATGGTCAGGGGTAGGAGTGATATAATGATGGTCAGGGTGAAGATGAGTCTGTGATGGTAGGAGTGATATAATGATGGTCAGGGGTAGGAGTGATATAATGATGGTCAGGGTAAAGGTGAGTCTGTGATGGTAGGAGTATAATGATGGTCAGGGTGAAGATGAGTCTGATGGTCTGATATAATGATGGTCAGGGTGAAGATGAGTCTGATGGTATGATATAATGATGGTCAGGGTGAAGATGAGTCTGATGGTAGGAGTGATATAATGATGGTCAGGGGTAGGAGTGATATAATGATGGTCAGGGTAAAGATGAGTCTGATGGTAGGAGTGATATAATGATGGTCAGGGTGAAGATGAGTCTGATGGTAGGAGTGATATAATGATGGTCAGGGTGAAGATGAGTCTGTGATGGTTGATATAATGATGGTCAGGTGAAGATGAGTCTGATGGTAGGAGTGATATAATGATGGTCAGGGTGAAGATGAGTCTGATGGTAGGAGTCATATAATGATGGTCAGGGGTTTGGAGTGATATAATGATGGTCATAAAGTGAGTCTGATGGTAGGAGTATAATGATGGTCAGGGGTAGGAGTGATATAATGATGGTCAGGGTAAAGATGAGTCTGTGATGGTAGAGTGATATAATGATGGTCATGAAGATGAGTCTGATGGTAGGAGTGATATAATGATGGTCAGGGTGAAGATGAGTCTGATGGTAGGAGTGATATAATGATGGTCAGGGTGAAGATGAGTCTGATGGTAGGAGTGATATAATGATGGTCAGGGTAAAGATGAGTCTGATGGTAGGAGTGATATAATGATGGTCAGGGTGAAGATGAGTCTGATGGTAGGAGTGATATAATGATGGTCAGGGGTAGGAGTGATATAATGATGGTCAGGGTGAAGATGAGTCTGATGGTAGGAGTGATATAATGATGGTCAGGGGTAGGAGTGATATAATGATGGTCAGGGTGAAGATGAGTCTGTGATGGTAGGAGTGATATAATGATGGTCAGGGTAAAGGTGAGTCTGTGATGGTAGGAGTGATATAATGATGGTCAGGGTGAAGATGAGTCTGTGATGGTAGGAGTGATATAATGATGGTCAGGGGTAGGAGTGATATAATGATGGTCAGGGTGAAGATGAGTCTGATGGTAGGAGTGATATAATGATGGTCAGGGTTGAGTCTGATGGTAGGAGTGTATAATGATGGTCAGGGTAAAGGTGAGTCTGTGATGGTAGAGTGATATAATGATGGTCAGGGTGAAGATGAGTCTGTGATGGTAGGAGTGATATAATGATGGTCAGGGTGAAGATGAGTCTGATGGTAGGAGTGATATAATGATGGTCAGGGTGAAGATGAGTCTGTGATGGTAGGAGTGATATAATGATGGTCAGGGTAAAGATGAGTCTGATGGTAGGAGTGATATAATGATGGTCAGGGTGAAGATGAGTCTGTGATGGTAGGAGTGATATAATGATGGTCAGGGTGAAGATGAGTCTGTGATGGTAGGAGTGATATAATGATGGTCAGGGTGAAGATGAGTCTGATGGTAGGAGTGATATAATGATGGTCAGGGGTAGGAGTGATATAATGATGGTCAGGGTAAAGATGGGTCTGATGGTAGGAGTGATATAATGATGGTCAGGGTGAAGATGAGTCTGATGGTAGGAGTGATATAATGATGGTCAGGGGTAGGAGTGATATAATGATGGTCAGGGTGAAGATGAGTCTGATGGTAGGAGTGATATAATGATGGTCAGGGTAAAGATGAGTCTGTGATGGTAGGAGTGAAATTGTTTGTGTTTCTGCTGATCAGAGGGAACAGGTGCTCCGCGTTACACAAATGGGGACAAGAGATGTGAATTGTTTTGCTCTAAAGAAAAGTACACCATTGAAAGGAGTGATTACTGGGGTCGCATATAATATGAAAGTGGACAAAACAAAAGGGGAAGATTCCCGGGGCTTGTGATGTCACAGTTTGGTGCCACGCAGAAAGACGTGACAGAGGAGTCATAGTCTGTCCTTTTGAGTTGTCATGTTGAGTCATAGTCTGTCCTTTTGAGTTTTCATGTTGAGTCATAGTCTGTCCTTTTGAGTTTTCATGTTGAGTCATAGTCTGTCCTTTTGAGTTTTCATGTTGAGTCATAGTCTGTCCTTTTGAGTTTTCATGTTGAGTCTCAGTCTGTCCTTTTGTGTTTTCATGTTGAGTCATAGTCTGTCCTTTTGAGTCTTCATGTTGAATCATAGTCTGTCCTTTTGAGACTTCATGTTGAGTCATAGTCTGTCCTTTTGAGTTTTCATGTTGAGTCATAGTCTGTCCTTTTGAGTTTTCATGTTGAGTCATAGTCTGTCCTTTTGAGACTTCATGTTGAGTCATAGTCTGTCCTTTTGAGTTTTCATGTTGAGTCATAGTCTGTCCTTTTGAGTTTTCATGTTGAGTCATAGTCTGTCCTTTTGAGTCTTCATGTTGAGTCATAGTCTGTCCTTTTGAGTTTTCATGTTGAGTCATAGTCTGTCCTTTTGAGTTTTCATGTTGAGTCATAGTCTGTCCTTTTGAGTTTTCATGTTGAGTCATAGTCTGTCCTTTTGAGTTTTCATGTTGAGTCATAGTCTGTCCTTTTGAGTTTTCATGTTGAGTCATAGTCTGTCCTTTTGAGTTTTCATGTTGAGTCATAGTCTGTCCTTTTGAGTTTTCATGTTGAGTCATAGTCTGTCCTTTTGAGACTTCATGTTGAGTCATAGTCTGTCCTTTTGAGTTTTCATGTTGAGTCATAGTCTGTCCTTTTGAGTTTTCATGTTGAGTCATAGTCTGTCCTTTTGAGTTGTCATGTTGAGTCATAGTCTGTCCTTTTGAGTCTTCATGTTGAGTCATAGTCTGTCCTTTTGAGTTTTCATGTTGAGTCATAGTCTGTCCTTTTGAGTTTTCATGTTGAGTCATAGTCTGTCCTTTTGAGTTTTCATGTTGAGTCATAGTCTGTCCTTTTGAGACTTCATGTTGAGTCATAGTCTGTCCTTTTGAGTTTTCATGTTGAGTCATAGTCTGTCCTTTTGAGTTGTCATGTTGAGTCATTGTCCGACAATGTGATATCAGCATATACAAGTTATCCTGTACAGATGTTGTGCCTAATCCATTAGTTGTTACAGGTGTCAAGATGAGCACGTGGCAGAGGTGTGTAGGAGGGAGGTTCCTAGGTGTGTGAAGTGTGCAGAAGGGCATGAGACAAAGAAATGTGTAGCATTGGGGAATGTAGTAGTATGTATTAATTGTAGAGGAGCCCGTGAGGCTGGGGATCAGACATGTCCGGTGAGAGAGAGGCAGGTTGAGGTTGGAGGAACAGTCCAGGGTTACAGTAGTACAGAGGAATCATATGCTGAAGCACAGTAGCAGAACTAAAATCACTGGTGAAGCCAGTAAAAAAGCCACATTACAACCTGTTGTGATCATTTATTTGTTTGCTCTATAACCCTTTCGTTCATACACCACCTTGACATACACAAGGCCGTGACAACAAAATGACAGTCACACAGTGGAGGAACAGTCACACAGTGGAGGAACAGTCACACAGTGGAGGAACAGTCACACAGTGGAGGAACAGTCACACAGTGGCAGGAACAGTCACACAGTGGAGGAACAGTCACACAGTGGAGGAACAGTCACACAGTGGAGGAACAGTCACACAGTGGAGGAACAGTCACACAGTGGCAGAACAGTCACACAGTGGCAGGAACAGTCACACAGTGGAGGAACAGTCACACAGTGGAGGAACAGTCACACAGTGGAGGAACAGTCACACAGTGGAGGAACAGTCACACAGTGGAGGAACAGTCACACAGTGGAGGAACAGTCACACAGTGGAGGAACAGTCACACAGTGGCAGAACAGTCACACAGTGGAGGAACAGTCACACAGTGGAGGAACAGTCACACAGTGGCAGAACAGTCACACAGTGGAGGAACAGTCACACAGTGGAGGAACAGTCACACAGTGGAGGAACAGTCACACAGTGGAGGAACAGTCACACAGTGGCAGAACAGTCACACAGTGGCAGAACAGTCACACAGTGGAGGAACAGTCACACAGTGGAGGAACAGTCACACAGTGGCAGAACAGTCACACAGTGGAGGAACAGTCACACAGTGGAGGAACAGTCACACAGTGGAGGAACAGTCACACAGTGGAGGAACAGTCACACAGTGGAGGAACAGTCACACAGTGGAGGAACAGTCACACAGTGGAGGAACAGTCACACAGTGGAGGAACAGTCACACAGTGGAGGAACAGTCACACAGTGGAGGAACAGTCACACAGTGGCAGAACAGTCACACAGTGGCAGAACAGTCACACAGTGGAGGAACAGTCACACAGTGGAGGAACAGTCACACAGTGGAGGAACAGTCACACAGTGGCAGAACAGTCACACAGTGGAGGAACAGTCACACAGTGGAGGAACAGTCACACAGTGGAGGAACAGTCACACAGTGGAGGAACAGTCACACAGTGGAGGAACAGTCACACAGTGGCAGAACAGTCACACAGTGGAGGAACAGTCACACAGTGGAGGAACAGTCACACAGTGGAGGAACAGTCACACAGTGGAGGAACAGTCACACAGTGGAGGAACAGTCACACAGTGGCAGAACAGTCACACAGTGGAGGAACAGTCACACAGTGGAGGAACAGTCACACAGTGGCAGAACAGTCACACAGTGGAGGAACAGTCACACAGTGGAGGAACAGTCACACAGTGGAGGAACAGTCACACAGTGGAGGAAAAGTCACACAGTTGAGGCACAGTCACACAGTGGAGGAACAGTCACACAGTGGCAGAACAGTCACACAGAGGAGGAACAGTCACACAGTGGAGGAACAGTCACACAGTGGAGGAACAGTCACACAGTGGAGGAACAGTCACACAGTGGAGGAAAAGTCACACAGTGGCAGAACAGTCGCACAGTGGCAGAACAGTCGCACAGTGGAGGAACAGTCACACAGTTGAGGAACAGTCACACAGTGGAGGAACAGTCACACAGTGGAGGAACAGTCACACAGTGGCAGAACAGTCACACAGTGGCAGAACAGTCACACAGTGGAGGAACAGTCACACAGTGGAGGAACAGTCACACAGTGGAGGAACAGTCACACAGTGGCAGAACAGTCACACAGTGGAGGAACAGTCACACAGTGGAGGAACAGTCACACAGTGGAGGAACAGTCACACAGTGGCAGAACAGTCACACTGTGCAGGAACAGTCACACAGTGGAGGAACAGTCACACAGTGGAGGAACAGTCACACAGTGGAGGAACAGTCACACAGTGGAGGAACAGTCACACAGTGGCAGAACAGTCACACAGTGGAGGAACAGTCACACAGTGGAGGAACAGTCACACAGTGGAGAACAGTCACACAGTGGAGGAACAGTCACACAGTGGAGGAACAGTCACACAGTGGCAGAACAGTCACACAGTGGAGGAACAGTCACACAGTGGAGGAACAGTCACACAGTGGAGGAACAGTCACACAGTGGAGGAACAGTCACACAGTGGCAGAACAGTCACACAGTGGAGGAACAGTCACACAGTGGAAACAGGAACAGTCACACAGTGGAGGAACAGTCACACAGTGGAGGAACAGTCACACAGTGGCAGAACAGTCAGACAGAGGAGGAACAGTCACACAGTGGAGGAACAGTCACACAGTGGAGGAACAGTCACACAGTGGAGGAACAGTCACACAGTGGCAGAACAGTCACACAGTGGAGGAACAGTCACACAGTGGAGGAACAGTCACACAGTGGAGGAACAGTCACACAGTGGAGGAACAGTCACACAGTGGAGGAACAGTCACACAGTGGAGGAACAGTCACACAGTGGAGGAACAGTCACACAGTGGAGGAACAGTCACACAGAGGAGGAACAGTCACACAGTGGAGGAACAGTCACACAGTGGAGGAACAGTCACACAGTGGAGGAACAGTCACACAGTGGCAGAAAATAAATGAAACTACACATTTGTTTGATTCATTGGACATCTGTCCAAGGGAATCCCACAAAGCACATATTGCATGTAACAAAAGTTACATGACATACAGCACGGTCCAGCAAGTTCATGTTTTCTACAGTTTACTGAACAACTACTGATTTAAAACCATGAAGTTACCTCAAGTCAACTCAAAGACAACAGTAGCACTGCCTCTGCTATTCCAGCACCATTTCAACTTAAATATTGAAACATCATCAAATCAACTAGGCTATAATACAGTGAAACAAACTTAAAGATACCAAAACAATTTAGTTCAATCAATATTGCAAATTTTTTATTTTACCTTTATTTAACTAGGCAAGTCAGTTAAGAACAAATTCTTATTTTCAATGATTGCCTAGGAACAGTGGGTTAACTGCCTGTTCGGGGGCAGAACGACAGATTTGTAGCTTGTCAGCTCAGGGATTTGAACTTGCAACCTTCTGGTTACTAGTCCAACGCTCTAACCACTAGGCTACCGTGCCCCCCATGTGGCTGTCCATGGTACTGATTTTGGTCTGTGTGTGCGTGTGCATGCAAGTAAAAAAAGAAATAATTAGTTGAACACCAATGCCATCCTCCTCTCTTTCATCTTGGAAAAACTGTCTATGGCTCTGTCATACTGTATGATTTTAGTTTTTGTTTTCATAGGCTACCTAGCTAAAATGCTTGCTAGCTTGACTTCCTCGCATGGGCAACAATCATATCAGCCCAGTGGCACAATATATGCATTTATGGTTAGATAAGAGTCGCCATCATAATCATTGGCCTGTACAGAGAATTAAGTCAAAACCACTAGTCCAAATCCCCATCTCCATCCATGGCTTTAGGAAAGGGCAGATTTAGCTAATTAAAACATTTTTTTTTTGTTTTGCTTTGGATGTGATTTGATAGATGTGAAACCAAATCCAAACTGGCCTCCCATGGGGGGCGTTTTGCTGCGCTAGGACAACACACAGTTTCTATTAAAACATTTTTATCAAGGGAGGCAAAACGCTTGCTGGCATCAATCAATCAACTACTACGGCGGCAACATGTCATACTCGTTTGGTCCAAACAGCATCAGATACATGGACTACACATACTGAGACAGAGGGGCACTGTTTCCCTCGCTCTGATGATTTCTCCGGTGAGACTCAGCCACTTAAGAATTGAATGGAAATTATGAAAACACAGAGAGAAATTATTTTAGAATTGTTGAACATTTTTGGGTCAAATATTTAGGGAAGCCTGACATCCCTTGGCATATATGAAAATACACCACAGCTGAGGCAGATGGGTTGAAGGGGAAGGATACTGAGAGGATTCGTGTGAGTATGGATGCCAACCGCCATAGAAGAAGAGGAAGAAGAGCGCTTAGTGGAACCAATGTCACGCATGGTGCTGTGACCGGGGAGGTGTTTCACTCTAGTACGGCTCGACTTGTTTATTTCCGTTGCAGAAAGGAAGTAGCTCGTTGGGTCTTGTGGAGGTGACCGAATGGCAGATTTATTCTGTCAATCTTGAATTAGTTCTCTCCCAGAGTCGTAGGAAACACCGATAATTTTATTTTCATTGTGAAAAAATACCGTTAGCACCATGGGAGCTCACCTCGCGCGGCGGTATATCACCGAGACGGAGACCGAGCCTGACCCTGCGAAACCGTTTGGCTTTGACCCCGAATTCGGCTTCAACGAGAGGAAAGAGAGAGGTGTGTATTGTTGAGACTGTTTTGGTCTGATCGTGTGACCGTATGCTTGCAAAGTGTCTGCTGGTGGACTCATGTCCATGGAAAGTAAAGTCCGATAGCAAGCTAACTGCAACTAGTAGTGGCTTTCTAACGTTACACAAATTTGGCTAGCATGATATGTTCCCTATTAAATATAACTTTGCATTCGTGTAAAGTGTTTATATTTTAATGAATAAAACTGTCAGTTCAGACAGCAAAATGGTTGTGAACAGATATTCCCCGTCCTGTCAAATTCAGTCATACATCCCGGCTGCATCTCAATAATCCAATGTCTTCCTCTCCTCGTCTCCTTTCCTTACTCTGTGAAAGAGTAGTTGCTTGCCAACAGTACACGCGTTCCTTGCATACATATAATGCATTACGGAACATGCGAGGCTTCACTTATACACATCTCAGGACATAGCCTACTCCTTTCCTTGTTGACAATGTTCATTTTGTATGTCCCCCCACTAGTAGAGATGATGGTCCCCCCCCCCCTCATTAACCCCTGGTGTAACTTTTTATCTTGTCCCCCTGGTAGAAATGGTGTCCTCCCCCATTAGCCCCTGGTGTAACTTGTTATCTTGTCCCCCTGGTAGAGATGGTGGCCTCCCAGGCCCAGATGAACCTGGCCCAGGTCCCTGTACTCCAGAGGGACTACTGCGCCCACCACCTCATCAAGCTCATGAAGTGTAAGAGGGACAACTGGCCCAACTTCCTGGCCTGTAAACACGAGAGACATGACTGGGACTACTGCGAGCACCAGGAGTAAGTATCTGCCTGGTTCTAGGAGTAGGTATCTGCACTGGTTCTAGGAGTAGGTATCTGCCTAGTTCTAGGTGTAGGTATCTGCCTGGTTCTAGGTGTAGGTATCTGCCTGGTTCTAGGAGTAGGTATCTGCCTGGTTCTAGGAGTAGGTATCTGCCTGGTTCTAGGAGTAGGTATCTGCCTGGTTCTAGGAGTAGGTATCTGCCTGGTTCTAGGAGTAGGTATCTGCCTGGTTCTAGGAGTAGGTATCTGCCTGGTTCTAGGAGTAGGTATCTGCCTGGTTCTAGGAGTAGGTATCTGCCTGGTTCTAGGAGTAGGTATCTGCCTGGTTCTAGGAGTAGGTATCTGCCTGGTTCTAGGAGTAGGTATCTGCCTGGTTCTAGGAGTAGGTATCTGCCTGGTTCTAGGAGTAGGTAACTGCCTGGTTCTAGGTGTAGGTATCTGCCTGGTTCTAGGTGTAGGTATCTGCCTGGTTCTAGGTGTAGGTATCTGCCTGGTTCTAGGTGTAGGTATCTGCCTGGTTCTAGGAGTAGGTATCTGCCTGGTTCTAGGTGTAGGTATCTGCCTGGTTCTAGGAGTAGGTATCTGCCTGGTTCTAGGTGTAGGTATCGGCCTGGTTCTAGGAGTAGGTATCTGCCTGGTTCTAGGAGTAGGTATCTGCCTGGTTCTAGGTGTAGGTATCGGCCTGGTTCTAGGTGTAGGTCGAAGTTTAGCAGCACATGGAGTTTGTTTCTGGCTTTCCTGGACACACTTTATGGTTGTATCCCAGCCAGGGTTTTGAGTTTAAATCCCACTGGGGTCATGTCCAATGTTCCCTGTTTAAATCCCACTGGGGTCATGTCCAATGTTCCCTGTTTAAATCCCACTGGGGTCATGTCCAATGTTCCCTGTTTAAATCCCACTGGGGTCATGTCCAATGTTCCCTGTTTAAATCCCACTGGGGTCATGTCCAATGTTCCCTGTTTAAATCCCACTGGGGTCATGTCCAATGTTCCCTGTTTAAATCCCACTGGGGTCATGTCCAATGTTCCCTGTTTAAATCCCACTGGGGTCATGTCCAATGTTCCCTGTTTAAATCCCACTGGGGTCATGTCCAATGTTCCCTGTTTAAATCCCACTGGGGTCATGTCCAATATAACCTGTTTAAATCCCACTGGGGTCATGTCCAATGTACCCTGTTTAAATCCCACTGGGGTCATGTCCAATGTTCCCTGTTTAAATCCCACTGGGGTCATGTCCAATATAACCTGTTTAAATCCCACTGGGGTCATGTCCAATATAACCTGTTTAAATCCCACTGGGGTCATGTCCAATGTTCATTTTTTGTAGCATTCTGTGCAACTGTGTACCATCAGTTTCAGACAGTAACCAATAGGTTGTACCATCAGTTTCAGACAGTAACCAATAGGCTGTACCGTCAGTTTTAGACAGTAACCAATAGGTTGTACCATCAGTTTTAGACAGTAACCAATAGGCTGTACCATCAGTTTTAGACAGTAACTAATAGGTTGTACCATCAGTTTTAGACAGTAACCAATAGGCTGTACCATCAGTTTTAGCCAATAGGCATAATGTACTCCTATCAGAGTGGCCTACCAATAGAGAAAATCCCAGAACATTTTCACATGGAAATAGTCTTTGATTTCTATCATGTAACCTATAGGTGTGGTTCAATGCAGGCCTACAGTAACCTATAGGTGTGGTTCAATGCAGGCCTACAGTAACCTATAGGTGTGGTTCACTGCAGGCCTACAGTAACCTATAGTTGGGGTTCAATGCAGGCCTACAGTAACCTATAGATGGGGTTCACTGCAGGCCTACAGTAACCTATAGTTGGGGTTCACTGCAGGCCTACAGTAACCTATAGTTGGGGTTCAATGCAGGCCTACAGTAACCTATAGTTGGGGTTCAATGCAGGCCTACAGTAACCTATAGGTGTGGTTCAATGCAGGCCTACAGTAACCTATAGTTGGGGTTCAATGCAGGCCTACAGTAACCTATAGTTGGGGTTCAATGCAGGCCTACAGTAACCTATAGGTGTGGTTCAATGCAGGCCTACAGTAACCTATATTTGGGGTTCAATGCAGGCCTACAGTAACCTATAGTTGGGGTTCAATGCAGGCCTACAGTAACCTATAGTTGGGGTTCAATGCAGGCCTACAGTAACCTATAGTTGGGGTTCAATGCAGGCCTACAGTAACCTATAGGCGGGGTTCAATGCAGGCCTACAGTAACCTATAGGTGTGGTTCAATGCAGGCCTACAGTAACCTATAGTTGGGGTTCAATGCAGGCCTACAGTAACCTATAGTTGGGGTTCAATGCAGGCCTACAGTAACCTATAGGTGTGGTTCAATGCAGGCCTACAGTAACCTATAGTTGGGGTTCAATGCAGGCCTACAGTAACCTATAGTTGGGGTTCATTGCAGGCCTACAGTAACCTATAGGCGGGGTTCAATGCAGGCCTACAGTAACCTATAGGTGTGGTTCAATGCAGGCCTACAGTAACCTATAGGTGTGGTTCAATGCAGGCCACCCTAACCTATAGTTGGGGTTCAATGCAGGCCTACAGTAACCTATAGGTGTGGTTCAATGCAGGCCTACAGTAACCTATAGGTGTGGTTCAATGCAGGCCTACATTCCATGAGACTGGCTCCGCCTACAACAAAATCAGACTCAATCTTGCATTGAAAAGGGTCTGATAAGTTGATTCAATCAGAGACAGAAACGTTGATCTATATAGTGCAAACTAATGGGGGTGAAGTCCAGTCTCTTGAGTCTGTGCGGCCTGGCATTTCTTCTGCTCTGCTGTCCTGGAGGAGGTGAGTGGCCGCGCACAGCTTAGTGGGAACAGGAAGTTGACTTGACAGTGGTCATGTGGCTTTCCATTACAGTACAAAATGGCATGTAGTGTTATCAGAGAGGATGCATGTGTCTGATGGTCACACCTGAATAGAGTTGTCAGACTAGTAGTAGTAGTAGTAGTAGTAGTAGTAGTCCTGCCATCTGAGGTCCTCCCCATCACATCCACTTCAACGCCCCTCTCTTCTCTCTGTGTCTGATGGTCACACCTGAATAGAGTTGTCAGACTAGTAGTAGTAGTAGTAGTAGTAGTAGTAGTAGTCCTGCCATCTGAGGTCCTCCCCATCACATCCACTTCAACGCCCCTCTCTTCTCTCTGTCTGATGGTCACACCTGAATAGAGTTGTCAGACTAGTAGTAGTAGTAGTAGTAGTAGTAGTAGTAGTAGTAGTAGTAGTAGTACTGCCATCTGAGGTCCTCCCCCATCACATCCACTTCAACGCCCCTCTTTTCTCTCTGTCTGATGGTCACACCTGAATAGAGTTGTCAGACTAGTAGTAGTAGTAGTAGTAGTAGTAGTAGTAGTCCTGCCATCTGAGGTCCTCCCCCATCACATCCACTTCAACGCCCCTCTCTTCTCTCTGTCTGATGGTCACACCTGAATAGAGTTGTCAGACTAGTAGTAGTGGTCCTCCCCCATCACATCCACTTTAACGCCCCTCTCTTCTCTGTGTGTGTGTGTGTAGCTACGTGATGCGTATGAAGGAGTATGAGCGGGAGCGACGGCTGCAGATGAGGAAGAAGAGGGTGGAGGAAGCCCAGGCAGCTTGAGCATCATCGTCATCATGACCTCTAACCCCTCTGTGTACATACCTGCTACTCTCCACAATAAAGAGCTAAATGACTCCACGAGCCTGAAACACCCGTCTATTTGTTTGTTTCGTGGTACGTTACGAGCAGAAACCGACCCCTATCTGTCCAATAGAAATGCTTGCTTTTGTTGAATACACCCCAAGTAGCAGGAGGGGTGTGTATCAGAGCAGGGTCTGAGCCAGCTATCTGACAGTGGGGTTGTTGAATACACCCCAGGTAGTAGGAGGGGTGTGTATCAGAGCAGGGTCTGAGCCAGCTAACAGTGGGGTTGTTGAATACACCCCAGGTAGTAGGAGGGGTGTGTATCAGAGCAGGGTCTGAGCCAGCTATCTGACAGTGGGGTTGTTGAATACACCCCAGGTAGTAGGAGGGGTGTGCATCAGAGCAGGGTCTGAGCCAGCTATCTGACAGTGGGGTTGTTGAATACACCCCAGGTAGTAGGAGGGGTGTGCATCAGAGCAGGGTCTGAGCCAGCTAACAGTGGGGTTGTTGAATACACCCCAGGTAGTAGGAGGGGTGTGCAGTCTGGCCAGCTAACAGTGGGGTTGTTGAATACACCCCAGGTAGTAGGAGGGTGTGTATCAGAGCAGGGTCTGAGCCAGCTATCTGACAGTGGGGTTGTTGAATACACCCCAGGTAGTAGGAGGGGTGTGTATCAGAGCAGGGTCTGAGCCAGCTATCTGACAGTGGGGTTGTTGAATACACCCCAGGTAGTAGGAGGGGTGTGTATCAGAGCAGGGTCTGAGCCAGCTATCTGACAGTGGGGTTGTTGAATACACCCCAGGTAGTAGGAGGGGTGTGTATCAGAGCAGGGTCTGAGCCAGCTATCTGACAGTGGGGTTGTTGAATACACCCCAGGTAGTAGGAGGGGTGTGTATCAGAGCAGGGTCTGAGCCAGCTATCTGACAGTGGGGTTGTTGAATACACCCCAGGTAGTAGGAGGGGTGTGTATCAGAGCAGGGTCTGAGCCAGCTATCTGACAGTGGGGTTGTTGAATACACCCCAGGTAGTAGGAGGGGTGTGTATCAGAGCAGGGTCTGAGCCAGCTATCTGACAGTGGGGTTGTCGAATACACCCCAGGTAGTAGGAGGGGTGTGTATCAGAGCAGGGTCTGAGCCAGCTATCTGACAGTGGGGTTGTCGGATACACCCCAGGTAGTAGGAGGGGTGTGTATCAGAGCAGGGTCTGAGCCAGCTATCTGACAGTGGGGTTGTTGACAATGCAGCTTTTAAAAGGCGATGTTCCCGTGTTTGTAGTAGAGATCTCATTCACGGTGAACATGTCGGCTCGATCGGAAAAGTGCCTTTAAAAAGCGGCATTGTCGACAACCTCTACGGTCTAACTGAATCCTGGCCAAACATTTAGGCCTGGATTCAATCAGATCGCGTGTCAACCAGCGTTGGCCGGATCCACATAGCTGATGTTTCCACGGTGTTGGAGGTGTAACTGCAGTAGGAGCTGACGAATCAGAGAGGCTGCTATTGTCAGACCCCTTATCTGTTCTGCATTAGAGCCTACGCTCTGTTTTGAACCTCTATCAGGGTCAGGAATAATGACTCTGTCAAATGATGTTTGGCTAATGTATGTTTACATTTGAATGGGGGATTTCTGCCTTCCAGTCTAAGGTGAATGAACCAATCTGTAAGTTGCTCTGGATAAGAGCGTCTGCTAAATGACTTAAATGTAAATGTAAGTGTTTGAACTTTAACAGCTGAATGTGATTTTTGTCTTATCCAAAGTCCGTGATGGTGTTAACCGGTCTTATCACACAGAGCTGCTTGGGGATTTGACCGCTCGAACGCAGTTCCACCTCTGACTCCACCCAGACATCAGCTGTCATCAGTTAATGCTGATCTGAGTCAATCAAGATCAGTTTGTTTCTTTATCACTAGTCCTGCCTGTGCTACGTTCAACGGGGTGAAAAGCTAGTCCGGGGCTGAGTAGAACTACTGATCTAGGATCAGGTTAGCCTTTTATTTCATAATGAGAAGAGGGGAGCTGATCCTAGATCATATGGACATGTGCACTTTGTCTGGTCATTCAGGATGACATGTTTCCCTCTATTGACAGTAGCTCTGCTACCATCTAGATCCATCAACTGATTGAATAGAATCAATTAAGTTTCGCATTCCGTCCCTGTCACAGGCTGGGTTTAGACAGGCAGCCCAATTCTGATTTCTCACTCATTTGCGCAATCAGATCTGAGATTGGTCAAAAGACCAATTTGTGGGGTGGGATCACAATTGGTCTGCCTGTGTAAACGCAGCCTTAGAGATGTATCATATGGCCCTCATCTCCAGTGTAGTAACAGTCTATATATCATCAGATCATAGATGGTTTTTAAACTGTCTTCTAATGAAAGTTCCAACATAACGACCAAAAGCTCATGGTTTATTTCCACATTTCTGATCAGACTTTGGTATTGTTATACTTCTTCACATGAGTAAAAAAACTAACGTAACCCAGAGCAGATAGACCTACACCTTGTTAGATACTGGTCACATCCCAAATGGCTCCCTAGCCCCTATGTAGTGCACTACTTTTGACCCGAGGGCCCTGTAGTATTGTACCATTTGAGACATGCCAGACTGTCAGTCAGGATATTAAACACTCAGATAAGAAAAATAACAATAGCCAATCACGTGGGTTGAGGAGCGTTGTTAGGCAGAAACTTCTGTGTGGGAAAGCATAGTATAAGACAGTCTCCTCAAAATGTTTTGGGGGGGGTAAGTGTTATTAATTGGAGGGGGGGGGGTAGTCCAAGGGGGCAGGGTTCTCATTCCAGGTCAGTCCAGTGTAGTGTAGGTTTGGGTGGGTCTCCAGTCTTCTCTAGAGGACGAAGGGGAGGATGGGCGAGCGAAGGGGAGGGTAGTCTCGGAACTCTTTCAGGTAGCTGCGGTGCTTCCCCTTGGCCCACACTGTCATCTGGATGAAGCCCACCGCCGTGAAGAAAGCCACCGGCAGACACTGAGTCATCAAGGTGAAGCCGAACCACGAGCCCAGCTACAGGAGAGGAGAGATGGTGTTACACACACACACACACACATATATCATAATGTGGATGTTGAATAAGGCAGCCCCCCTGCACCTCTGATTCAGAGGGGTTGGGTTAAATGTGGAATACATTTAGTTATATAACTGACCAGGTATCCAAACCCGTTTCCTATACACTAAAATTTCACTGCCAACTTCTGCCACTAGGTGGCCATGAGCCTAACTACTACAGTGAGAGACATAATTCACACTGTTCCTCCTAACCAGCAGAGAGCAGCATCAGCCTGGACTAAATACAGGGTGATGTCACCCCTAGACGTTGACCTTTGCATTTTCCACACTAATGGTTAAGATTGGTGGAGGGGAAGCTGATCCTAGATCTGTGCCTGGACTAAATACAGGGTCATGTCGCCCCTAGACGTCGATCTTTGCATTTTCCACACTAATGGTTAAGATTGGTGGAGGGGAAGCTGATCCTAGATCTGTGCCTGGACTAGCCTAGTGGTTAGAGTGTTGGACTAATAACCGGAAGGTTGCAAGTTCAAACCCCCGAGCTGACAAGGTACAAATCTGTCGTTCTGCCCCTGAACAGGCAGTTAACCCACTGTTCCTAGGCCGTCATTGAAAATAAGAATTTGTTCTTAACTGACTTGCCTGGTTAAATAAAGGTCAAATAAAACAATAAAATAAGAGTCACCTCATAGGTGTAGTTGGGACAGGAGACCAGCAGGAAGATCCAGGTGAAGGGGTTCTTAGTGGGGTAGGGGATCTTCCTGGTCTTAGATCCTGATGGAGACAGACAGACAAGAGGGAGAGAGATTATTGTGGGCTACTGTTTTGTAGCACACAGAGAAAACAGTGCATGTTGAACTGATTGATGTGTTCTAATGTTTGCATAGCCAATAGGAGTGTGTACCTGGTGGGCGGAGGTTCCGCAGGGCGATATGGATGGAGAAGTTTCCAACCTGACAGAACTGAGAAGAAAGCATCTACTGAATAACCATTTACTATGATATCCTTCTATTACTACAGTATACAGGATGAGTACATTATAGTAGAGCATAGAACAGTAGAGTCTTACCAGAAAGATGATGAGGGCAATCCTGACCTGCTGCTCACCATAGATTGCTGAAAAGACAAGGGTGGTTAATATAGTAGCGTACTCACTAGGGGGCGGTTCATATAGTAGCGTACTCACTAGGGGGCGGTTCATATAGTAGCGTACTCACTAGGGGGTGGTTCATATAGTAGCGTACTCACTAGGTGGTGGTTAATATAGTAGCGTACTCACTAGGGGATGGTGTATGGTGGTTAATATAGTAGCGTACTCACTAGGTGGTGGTTCATATAGTAGCGTACTCACTAGGGGGTGGTTAATATAGTAGCGTACTCACTAGGGGATGGTGTATATAGAGGTTGGTTAATATAGTAGCGTACTCACTAGGTGGTGGTTAATATAGTAGCGTACTCACTAGGTGGTGTATGTAGGGGTGGTTAATATAGTAGCGTACTCACTAGGGGGTGGTGTATATAGAGGGTGGTTAATATAGTAGCGTACTCACTAGGGGATGGTGTATATAGAGGTTGGTTAATATAGTAGCGTACTCACTAGGTGGTGGTTAATATAGTAGCGTACTCACTAGGTGGTGTATGTAGAGGGCGGTTAATATAGTAGCGTACTCACTAGGGGATGGTGTATATAGAGGTTGGTTAATATAGTAGCGTACTCACTAGGTGGTGGTTAATATAGTAGCGTACTCACTAGGTGGTGTATGTAGAGGGCGGTTAATATAGTAGCGTACTCACTAGGGGGTGGTGTATATAGAGGTTGGTTAATATAGTAGCGTACTCACTAGGTGGTGGTTAATATAGTAGCGTACTCACTAGGTGGTGTATGTAGAGGGCAGTTAATATAGTAGCGTACTCACTAGGGGGTGGTGTATATAGAGGGTGGTTAATATAGTAGCGTACTCACTAGGTGGTGTATATAGAGGGTGGTAAATATAGTAGCGTACTCACTAGGGGTGGTTAATATAGGAGCATACTCACTAGGTGGTGTATATAGAGGGTGGTTAATATAGTAGCGTACTCACTAGGTGGTGTATATAGAGGGTGGTTGATATAGTAGTGTACTCACTAGGGGGTGGTTAATATAGTAGCGTACTCACTAGGGGGTGGTTAATATAGTAGCGTACTCACTAGGTGGTGGTTAATATAGTAGCGTACTCACTAGG